>NC_050456.1:33173205-33293205 GCF_903995425.1 Onychomys torridus | reverse complement strand
AGCAGGATACAGACAGTGTCTGCCCTCCAGTACCTGTTGGTCAGTTCAGACATCTTGTTCAGACTGTATAAGGGTACACTGAATTCTTGTCTATCCTGTGGGGTACAGGTTTTGTAGGAAGATGGGTTTAGTTTTATAGGTAGCTTTCAAGGATTGAAAATTCAGCCAAAGTGGCTTGAGACTAGGCCCAGTTCTCTTACGTATTCTGTGAAATCTCAGACTCACAGAGCGTGACTGGAAATAGCCAGGTCCGTCCGATGGGCCTAGAACTTTAAGAGATGGTCTTTTTTTTGGTTACTGCATGGTTGTCTTACTGTGCTAGGCAGCTCCTAAGATGTTTGCAGTGGTCACCACTCCTGGTGTTTGCTCCCTTGCACAATCATTTCTCTTGAGTCTGGCCTGGACTTATTGATCTATGCCTACAGTTGGAGGTAATTGCACACCACTTTGAAGATCGGTTTAAAAAGATGACTTCACTCTTCTGTGTGTGTTCATTTTTCCTCTCTCTGAAGATTTTTGCTGGAGGAAACAAAGTGCATCACATACATCACCTCTAGGGAGTGTGGTATAGTCCACAGCGTGGTAAAGAAACAAGGCCCTTAGTCCAGTGGTTTCTGATGCAATGAATTCTTGTATAGAAAACCCCATGAGGAACAAAAGTATGATAATAAGTTGGGTTTGTCAGTGGGTTTGTAACTAAGCAACTCTTTAGTTGAGTTGCCAAGTCTTGAAATGGTTAAATTCCCAGCTTACATACTGTCCACATCCTGAGATACTCTGAGCCAACATCACCTAGCCAAAGTTCTTTAGACTCTGGAACTACAGAAACTGAGGTAGTGCACATTTGCTGTTTGAGATGCTGACTTTTGTAGTTTGTGATCCAGCAACATGTAGTACCTTTATGGTGCCAGAAAGTTGAGTATTGCTACAATGAAAATCCAAATACGTGTCTGGCTTTGAAAACAGACACTGATTTTTGGGCAAAGTGTTAGTGAAAAATCTAAGTAGCCTTAAGGAGTCTGCCAATAGAGGCCTCCTGGTCATGGGTAAGAGCCAGTTCTGGCAACGAATGAATGGGTGAAGAGAGCCTTTTGTGGAGAGGTGGAAACAGCCACAGTGTTGCTGTGGTGATGAGGAAAGAAGAAAGTGTGCTTCATGAAGTGGATGGTGTAGTGTTCAAGGACGAGCATGGGCCAGGAGGAATGAAATATAGATAAGATTGTTGAACACTGCGATCCAAGACTTCCTGTGAAAATTTTCTTTCTAGATGGCAAATGTGCCCAATTTTTTTTTAAAAAAAGGCTTTTGATTAATGATAAAACCCAAAGCACTATCCACTATTAGAATAGCAGTCTAAAGATGAAGTGAAAAGAATCACCTTCAAAACTTTGAATAATATTTCAGGATGATCACAGGTTATGCCCAGTGTATTACTCAGCCATACAAAGGACATTTAAAAGAGATTAATAGCGTGCCTTCCAGATTCTCTGAATGAACTAACAATGCCTCCAGACAGCTGAAGATCACTGTCCCTCAGCTGATTCAGTTCTGGCTCATGGGAGAGCAGTGTGCATGTCTATGTTAGTGTGTATTACTTCAGAAAACTGGGGTGAACCCCAGCATGATGTATAGGAAGTCCGCAAATTTCTTTAAAGAGTCGTATATGCAGAAGTATCAGCAGCTCCCACTCTGGTGACAGGCAACTCAGAAGTAGCTTTGGTCCTGGAAGGACTGAGATTACCATAGCTCCTTGGCTTCAGACACAGCTACTTTTCTCAGAAAGGAAAGAGTGTGCAGACTCAGAGTGTGGCAGTCACTAAGGTGGAGTTGAGCCAGGGAAATTTTATTCTGCGGTCTTGAAATCCACTCAAGACTATTCCAATGTTTGCCAGATGGATCACACACTTCTGCTTCCTTTTCATGTCTCATTTCCTCCAAAAAGCTTTGTGTATGGGCGTTATGTGGCAAAACTTCTCCTGGGGAGATGCAGCACACAGGGCTACTCATTCTATTCACCCGAGATGGGATCCCATGGCAGAACAAAGAACGGATGCCACTGAAGCCCAGCTTGGTGAAGTAATGAGTTTTATTGGGGTTACTTACAGGGATATAGGTGAAGGGTTTCTTACAAGAAGCAGAAATGACTCAAAGACAGCTGCATCACCAAAGCCCACCCCAGCATGGGCGACAGCTCACAAAAGCTGGGAACCTGGCTCATACTGCACAGCCTGCAGGCAGCTCACCAGGCAGGACAGGATCCCTTCCAGGTGCCTCAATTGGTCTAAACCCCTTTCAGGCAGCTGGGACTGGTTTTTCTAAGCTGCTAGCTAGTCTGGTCTCTTGTCTGAGTTTTTGCAGCCCAGACTCCTGCAGTCCGATAGAAATTCTACTTTTTTTTTTTTTTTTTTTTGCTTATTCTGGAAGGGAGGGGACTAGTGACTTTGGTCAGTTTCAGCTATTCTGAGTTCTCTTCGTGGTTAAGCAGCTGCTTACAGGATGGAATGTTTCCATTTTCTGGAAGCTTTTCCACAACAACAGCTTTTGTTGGCGTCGTTGTTTTGCTGATATGTATTCTATGGTATGTATATGTATATAGTATGGTATGTATATGTATATAGTATGGTATGTAGCGAGCAGGGCAGAGAATTTATTTCATTAATTCCATGCCTGCACCACCAAGAGCAATTACATTTCCAGAGCTGACTGAAAGAACTTCTCTGGTGAAGCCTCCTCAATACTTGGACCTAGTTTACACGGCAGGCTCTGAGTAAGTTGAGGGAATGTTTCATGTGAAAGATATGTGAGTCTTTGGGGTTTATCAGGCAGACTGTGCAGGAAGCCCCTGGGATGCTGCCGTGCTCACCTGGTGCCTCAGAAAAGGGGCGGGGTGCTTTCTGGTGTTAGATCCAGGAGTAGGTGCCTTCCCTCTGAGTGTTGCTCTCTCCCTCTCTCTTGTAGTTCGGGTTCGAGGTGAAGCACACTGGTTTCCGTGAGCAGATCCAAGGAGAGGTGCACATTGCTTAGCCAGGGATCGAGCCTCTTAAGGGGTTCCGACTGTGGAGAGCTGATGCAGACAACACGCGCGAGCGTGAGACCGCCTCTTTAACCCCAAACTCACCTTGGGCTCTGAAACCCCCGCGCGACTGTTGGACTACAACCTTTTGAAAGATTTGGAACCACAATCACCGAGCTTAACTCCTGGCTCTCAGAAACTTAGCGGTCACAAATAGCTTAAGCTGTCGGGGTTTGGAGCTCTATCTTATGCAGCGATAGGTGACTATGAGATTTTTTTTTTTTCTGATGGTCTGCATGGTTGTTTTACTGCCTCACTATGCTAGAGACATTTGCTCTCTGGGGTCCAATCTCAAACTATCAAGATGGAAGTCTTACCGACAGATCTTGGGTCAGATGTCCCCTCGTGGCTCCTTTTCCTCTACTTGGAAATGATGTGACAGGAACTATGCAGACCTGCATCTCTTAGGCTGGGGATTTTGTTCTTGTAATAATAAGAGAGGAAATACAGGCTGAAGGAGACTTCCTCCCAGACCCCGGATCAGACACAAATCACACCCTAACACCTTTTTCACAGAGAGATCCTTTACCAAACTGGGAAGAAAAGTTGAAGTGACCGCTTTCTGACTCAGGCAGAAAACAGCAGCAAATGACCTCGCAGGTGAATTTTTAAGAGAGAAGAGAAGATCTCGGTTAGAACGGGCCAGGCTGTGGTGGTAAAGGAGATAGGAGACCAGGGAGAAGGGGAAGGGGGATTTGTCTCTGAGGGACAAAGGACTGCCTCTGGAGAGAGGGGAGACAAGATGTGGCCCACAGGCAAACGGTGGTTTATAAAGGTAAAGGGGAAACCCCCATGTAAGGATGAGGTGATTAATTTTAATTGGGCATGTTAATTAGGTGAGTCAAAGGGGACTTCTGATTGCTGGACTGTAATTCTTTGGTGGTCAGCCTCAGGAGGAGGAAGTGGCCAAATAAGGGAATAGACCTTGGTGGCTAGCTTTCGGAATGTAACCTAAGGGTTTTTTCAGCAAGGCAGAGGGAATGGGGAGAAGGGCACAGTCTGCCAGAGCCACATGCTGGAGTGTGCTAGGGTCCCTTCACAGGCCCCTTCAGAATTGCTGCTTTGAGTAAAGAAGCCCCCAGATGGTATTATACATGGTAACTGCAAATCTTGGGGTTGCGGTGCCTTTGGAAGATTCAATGCAAGCATCATAGGGTGCCACCGTGGTAAGACTTTTAATTTTTATATGTGTACAAGATGGAAGCTAACTCTGGCTGCAACACAGCAGTGCTTCAGAAAGCTGTTGCCACGGCATTTTCACTGAGGGAGTACTGTTGACCATATATATATATTTTTTTCTTCCAGGAATAACAACATATAAGATAGATAACTGGCGTTGTTTGGTGAATCATTGGGCGGTCCCCCAGGGAGATGTTCTCCTTTATCAGGAGTGATTCAGAAGTCTGTTAGGCAGAAGTTGTCTCACACTGCTGTTGGAGAGAAGGACTGTTACGTATGCCTGAGGCACTACGAGTGGCTTCACATTTCATGTTTTATAGGTGCTTTCTAGTGGCAAACAGCGGTGATTTTTTTTTAAAAGAGTGTGTTGAGTTTAGAATTGTATTGCAGTAATAAAGGACTGTCTTGTTGAAGACCTTCCTTCTTCCTTCTGTTTTATTAGGACTGTCCCACAAAGCACAGTGACATGAGCTGTTGAGGGATTGTAACTTCTACCGTGAAGTGGTTAAAAAAAAAAAAAATCCCCCAAACACCTGTGCATGTTTTTCAGCTTTAGAAAAATTAGAGTGTGAGACAACTTATTTGGATAAAATATTAAGAACAAAGAAAGTTACACATGTAATAGTGTGGAGTGGTTTTTTTAATAGGTGTCTATGATGATATTCACCTGGAAATGGTAACCTAGTTCGTGTAAGTTTGACACTGAAGCTTTTGCAATTCGATTAAAGCGCAGGTGAATTTGCGTATATGCCTCATGAATGCAGCACACTGTCTCAGGCCCTAGGAGTTCTCGTGCTTTGGGGGCTTCTAGGAATCCGGAAGACGGCTGTGAAGGCTTGGATATGGCAACTTGGCACTCAGACATAGGCTTAGAGCTGCTTCATGAGGAAGGAGAAAACAGTGGCTGCTGTGCATATTGGTGGAAGATCCTGTGAATAAAGAAGTTACGGAGGTAGGGAAGGGTTGCAGGAATGAGTGTGAAACAGGCCACCCTGGACCCAGCTTCCTGGAAACCAGAAGCTTATTCTTTTATAGGGTTATTATTATTATTATTATTATTATTATTATTATTAATTTTAAATGTGTGTACATTTTCACAGGATCTTGCTGTGTACTCCATCCAAGTCTCGAACTTAAAGATTCTTCTGCCCTACCCTACTAAGTACTAGAATTGTAGGTATGACTCACCATGGTTCACCTCCCCATGAGGGTTTGTTGAAAGTTAACATGCAGAGTTGCCTTTAGGACCAAAGGAACGAAAATCATGTAGCTTGAAGGCCATCTGTAATTAGTGAAAATAATTAATCTCTTCTGTTGTCCCCTGAAAGAAGAATATGCTGTAAATTCCCAACAAAGAAGGAACTGTTGGCAGTTTTAACAAAGCAGAGAGCAGACAGCAGGCAGCATCTTGAGGCTCACTGGGCATATGAAGAGTTAAGAGTAAAGGACTAACAAAGCACAGAACTCCTTTAGTATTGTGGTGGTAGAGAAGGTGGTGGTGGTGGGTGGTGGTGATGGTGATGGTGGGGATGGGTGGTGGTGGTGGTGGTGGGTGGTGGTGATGGTGGTGGTGGGGATGGGTGATGGTGGTGGTGCTAATGGTGATGGTGGTGGTGGTGGTTGTGTGGTGGTAGAGATGGTGTTGGTGATGGTAATGGTGGTAGTGGCGGTGTATTTCAGTTCCATTAAAAAAACTTGATCATAGTTATTCCAGCTGAGTAGTGGTGAGAAGAGAGACTTGAATAAAGACACAATAGACACATATCCTTCTCCAAAAACTTGGACAAATCACTCTTATATTGGAAATTCAGTCCTTTAAATTTTTTTTTCAGTGAGAATTGCTATAGTCTGGAAAAAGTTTGGTTTTGTCTGATAGAAATGCTCTATTTTCTAGTAAGCAATCTCAAGCTGTCATCCAAACCACAAAGAGATGGTACATTAAGTGTATCCCTATACTGATGTACAAATTTGCAATATTGTCATGAAGCAATAAAAGGAGCAACTCAGCTACACCTTATGAGGAGGCAGCAGCCCTTGGCTGGGGGAGGTTGGCCCTCTTTATCCAGTCAGCTTGTTTTGAGTTCTTTTTTCACTGGAATCCACATGGGTGTTAGGTTTTCTTCTAGAGGCAGCGAACTCATAGTGCAGTGAACTCACACTTCATACCACTGTTATTACAGGAGAGATTCACTTTGAGAGAAGTGTACAGGGATGGCGAGATGGCAACCTTTCTAGGGCCCAAGCAAATCACGTTCTTTAACGCGCCTTTTCCTACCTTCTCAACACCTGGTGATTTGGCCTGGTTTCAAACTACCACGCTTTAGGACCTCCCTTGGATTTTCAGGAGGAACTAGGAGGGGATAGGATTTTGTTTCTCCAGCATTAGAAAGCAAACATCTAAGCCCTTGATATTCTTGTTGTGAATAACAACTCTAGTCCTCCCCCTGAAGGATCACTTCATCTTCAGTCAGGCACATGCCAATCAATCAGTCAATAATCAAAAAATACAAGGTAAATTTTATTTTATTTTATTTTTTGACAGTGTTTTTTATTTAAAAATTTTTAAAATTTATTTTACATACCAAGCACAGATCCCCCACTCATCCCTCCCCCTGCATCTCCCATCCTTCCCAACACCAATTCCCCCACCCCTCCTCCAGAAGGGTAAGGCCTCCCATGGGGAGTTAGTAAAGCCTGGTACATTCAGTTGAGGAAGGACCAAGCCCCTTCCCCATGTGTCAAGGCTGAGCAAGGCATTCCACCATAGATAATAGGCTCCAAAAATCCAGCTCATACATCAGGAATGGATTCTGATCCCACTGCCAGGAGCCTTTCAAACAGACCAAGCCACACAGCCGTCTTCCGTATACAAGGTGAATTTTAAAAGTTCATTTGCAGTGACTAAACATTCAGACACAAGAAAATCTTCAGTAGCATCCCCACACATCTCAACTCAGAGAATATATTAAGATTATAGGTAAGATTAGGATTAACATAGGGATAGGGTTATAGCTCAGTTGGTGGAGTTTTTACCTAAAATACACAAAGTCCTGGGCTCAATTCCCAGTATTGCATAAGCCAGGCATGATGACTGGTGTATATAATTCCAAAATTTAGGAGGGATAGGCAGGAAGACCAGGAGTTCGAGATGATCCTTTGGTGTATACCAAAGTTCTGACCTACATGAGGCCCTTCTCAAAACAACAACAACAACAACAACAACAACAGCCAAATAAACAAAACCAAACAACAGACAGAACAGAACAAAACCAACCAACCAACCAAAAAAAAAAAAAAAAAAAATCCCAGTCAACCAACCAAATAAAACAGAAGAGCTGGAGAGATGGTTTTGCCATTAATGTATTGTTCTTACAAGGAACCTGAGTTCAGTTCCCAGAATACATGTTAGGAGGCTCATAGCCCCAGGGCCATTCAACGCCTCTGGCCTCTGTGTGCACCTGAACATATAACCTTCACCCTCCCATATACAAACTAAAAAAGAAAATAAAAATAAAAAAAAATACAGAATTGCTCAAACAAGACTTTTTTTTTTTTTGAGCTGAGGATCGAACCCAGGTCCTTGAACTTGCTAGACAAGTAAGTGTTCTACCACTGAGCTAAATCCCCAACCCCTCAAACAAGGCTTTTATAACTGTATTTTCACAGATTTTTTTTCTCATGTGGTATTGTGTTGAGCCTAAATGCACACTGAATACTAATAGAAGTTCTTTTGGAACCAAATTGATAATGCTGATATCTTTAAAGAGCTATAAGTGTGTCAGTGTTCCAAATTACTAGGTTTTTTAAAAATCACTTTTAATGTCCAAATTGATTATAGTTATAACATTCTTTGAAGTGGACCCAACACAAATGTACATCTGTGTTGCTGCTTCTTGAGGATACTACATGCCATATTTATTTCTTGATGACAAGGACTCATTACCATTATGAATGATTTTATTTTATGTTAATAGAGTTTCCCACAGGGGTCAATTGAGTTATGTAGAACGATTTGATTAATTTAGATTTTCAAGTAAGATCAGATGACTCTTTTTTGCCTGTATTGTGTCTTCCTTACTCCAGGCTCTTCTTGACAGTTCCATGGTACTTTTAACAAACTTTTTTGCTTCTGTAACCCCTGTTTAAGTGTAAGTTACATAAACATTCAAAATAAGTAAACTAAATTTTATAGCAAATTATAAATTAGTAGCTTTTGCCTAAGACTTTGAGCCCCATAGTTCTGAAAATAAAATAAATTGAACACATTTGCTCTTTCAAAAATGTTTTAATGGGATGCACTATATTTCATTGACTCAAGTATATTCATTATGGAATAGACTGCTTTTCCATGTGCTACTTAAGATAAGAAAAAATGTTGTATGTTATAAGATGAATCCTTAACTGAGAGCTGTTAAAATGTAAAAGTCTGTCTTGGGAAAGCTGAAATACATGTGTGAGAGAATGTTCTACACTACAGAGGTCTGGTCATGGTGATGGAAGCAGGCCATTTTTCTTTTTCTCTGGAGCTTACACTCTAATGTCAGAGGGCACATGGCATGCCAGGTAGTCATCAGTGCTCTGAGGGGAATGAAAAGAAAAGGTGGGCAAGGGAAAGATTGACAAGCGGGAGGAAGAATGTTCTTTTTATACAGAGCAGTCAAGAAGTCAGGAAACGCATCTTTGATGGGAGGGCAACTGAGCAAAGACCAAACAGAAGGGGAGGAAAGAGAAGCGGGAATTGGAGAAGAAAGTTCCAGAGCTTCAGGCAGCATGTCAGTGAGTGTAGAGATTCTGAAATGGAGATATTTGATGTGTCAGAGGAGCACCCCAGTAGCCAGCTTGGCTGTTCTGGAAGAGGTGAAGGAGTGCACAGCAGGAAGGTGTAGCAGGAATCTTAAAAGGACATATTAATAAAAACAAACCTGGAGCCAGGTATTGGGGTGAAGATCAGATGCTGGAAGATCAGAGAAGCAGAACAAGCCACAGCCACCTCGCCTTGCCAGTTCCTCAGCTGATTCTGTTTCCTCAGACTGGAAGCCTCTGAGTCCTCATACAAATGGATCTCAGCTGAACTGTGCTGCTCAAAGCCTAAAAGCTTAACCAGCTCTAGTTCCTGGTCCTCTTGCCTTATATACCTTTCTGCTTTCTGTCATCACTCCCTGGGATTAAAGGCGTGAGTCACCACTCCAGGCTGTTTCCAGTGTGGTTTTGAAGCTCACAGAGATCCATTTGGATCTCTTCATAATGTTAGGATTAAAGGCATGTGTACCACCATTTTCTGACCTCTGTATCTAGTGGCTGTTCTGTTCTTTGACCCCAGATGAGTTTATTAGGGTGCACAATATTTTGGGAATACAATACCACTACAGGAAGCAGCATCAGAGGCGGTGAAGCCCAAACTAAATCCGGCCCTGTTGACCTGGTAAGATTGGGCCCCCTGCAAGGTTTGGAGCAGAGAATTGACAGGCTGTGTCTGTATTCCAACAGAGACCCTGTGGCTGCTGCATGGAAAAGACTAGGAAAATCCAGGGGTAGAAGACTAGTTAGGAGATTAACAATTGTTCAGAAGAGAATGGATAAGAAGGTAAGACTGGAGTAGCATGGACCAGGATGGAGAAAAGCAGACAGATTTAGGATATCTTTTGAAGATTGATCTCACAGAATTTATTAACAGAGTTCATAATAGAGTGTGGTAGAAGGAAGGAAGGAAGCCAAACAGGATGTCAAGGCTGTTTGGCCCGAGAAAGAGTGAAGCTGACATCATTGAGATGAGAAAAGCTGTACAATAAAGAACAGGTTAAGGTGTGAGAAAACAGACTTGATTTATTATAAAATTTAATTTACCTATTTTCGATGTTTATCTGGTTAACACTGAAACAAGGGTTACAGAGACAAAAAAGGAGGTTGAAAGTACCATATCATTTTGTACATGTAGAATTTAGAATATTTTCCATTTTAAATTGAAAAGCAAAATAGACGTTTTAGTTGAATACACAAATGTGTCCAGGGGAGAGATACAGACCACAGATCACAGATGTAGACCATGTATGGTGCCAGATAATGCAGAAAATCCATGGATTACTGATAAAAGGACTGTTTATTAATGGATTATATGGGCGGACAATTCACTGATACAGGATAAGGCAAATTCAGTTGCAGAGTCCCTGGAAGGCTGAGAACCTGTCCCACGCTGCTTCACACCACCTGACTGGATCTTCACCATCTAAGAGCAGGAGAGAGAAGGGGCCCTGCACACATACTCCCCAGATCTTAAGCTAGCCAAGAAGCCACACCCTAGGGGCTGATACCCTAAGGCCCACTACACCTTGGAGTCAAGACAAATGGAGACAGTGTTAAATGTTCATAAACTGAACAAAGTAAAGACCAAGTATTGATTACTGATAAAGACTAAGAATGACTGTTGGCCAAGGATGGCGCACGCCTTTAATCCCAGCACTCAGGAGGCAGAAGCAGGTGGATCTCTATGAGTTTTGGGCCAGCCAGGTCTACATAAATGTATGACAGGCTAGATAAGGCTACATAGCCTCTGTCTCAACAACAACAACAACAACACTGACAACAACAACTCCAAAAGACTAAGAACAGGAGGGCTGAATATGTAAGTCTAAAACATTTCCAACTACTTTGGCATATAGTACAGTAATAAAACATTTGGACCTCAGGGTATGTTTATTCACAGGAGACTCTTCTAAGAAATGAAGTGGGATCAAATAAAACCATGTGCTCTTTATGGTTTGCATTGTTCTTTGAAAACTTAGGGGAGCATGAATTATTAAAGGAAAACCTTGGGAATACAAGACCTCAAAGGATTTAGAGTTTATCGTTGGAAACTCCCCACGCTCTTCTAAGTGGAGATGCCTGTGTTAATGATGCCTAGGCAGATGATAACTTGGACTTCATATGTAATGATACTTCAGCCATAATTTATTTGAGGTGAAACTGGGGACTCAACTAACCTAAAACAGCTAAAACTATAGGGTATAGGGAGGCTCCATTATGAAATTCAATTTTGGAATTCAAGAGAATCCAAATTGGAATTGTAGAGAATCTGAAGAATGAATAATTGCAATAGTTACCTGCCACATCCAGAAGATATAAATATGATCCATTAACAGACAGCTGAAGGTATTTGCTGTCTGAACAATCGCTATCATTGAGACCTCGAGGCAGAATGATTACCATATCCCTGTTTCTCAGATTCTAGCTTCTAAGTGCGTCTCTATATCACAACACCTTTTCCTTCATGTATTTGAACAAAAGAAGACAAGTGGGGTTTGCGAGGATTGTTTGCATCTCACAAATAAAGAATATGAGGTTCAAATACCAGGAAGAGGGGTTAAATATGATAAAAAAATATGGCTATAATAGGGTGGGTATTACTAGAACGTGGAAAAAAATCGCATCTGTTTTTTTGTGCTTGCCTTTGTGTTTGTACCTATATGCTTTCATGCATACATATGACTGCCTGAGCCTCTAAACAGTTTCTCAGGCTCTTTCCCCCCTTTTCCTTTATTGCATGTAGGGCATGCCTTAAAAATAACCCTCCTGACCAGTTTTGCTCTTAGAGCTTCAGGAGTCCAGATGACTGGCAAATGTTACAGGTTTTCACGTGGAATAGCTATTAAAACGCCTTTGTGTGTGGATGATAAGGGCACTGACAGGTATTGTTGGCAAACTGTTCAGCGGCTGCTTTTGTTCTTTCTGGCAGCAGGGGTGAGTTCGAGCTGAGGTATCCCTGCAACTACTCTCTAGGTCCCTATTTGTAAAATGTTTGGCTGCTTCAGGTGTGGAAGTGGATGGCCAGGAAGCATTTTCTCTGTGCAGTGTTAAGTGCTCCTTGTGGACCGGGCTGCCAGAGGGAGATGGAAACCTGGCAAATTACTGCTCTTCTCCAGCAGCTCCTTATGTGCTTTCCTATGGAGGGAAAGCCAAAAAGGAAAAGGTGGCAGCGACAGGCAGGTAGCCTGCACCGTCCTCTCTTTGGTGTGTGGCCAGCTGCTGGGGCTCGTTTTTGTGACCACAGTGTCCGAGTGGGCAGCAGAGTCCGTGCTAATCACTTACCAGCAGAGGTGGCGGACAGGTGAAGCACTGGAGTGTTGCACTATAAAATATTTAGAGAGAGCTGTGGATCTAGTTTCCTCCGTATTCGTTCTCCAGAATCTCCTAGTAGCTTTGCCGAAAGGCCAGAATCAAACCAAAGATGTCCCTAGAGCCCAGTTAAGTACTTTGCACTGTTTACTTAATATTTTTAAAGATAAGAAAAACCGCTTTGGAACGTCGAGCAGAACAAAAGAACAAAACCCTTATGGACCCCGAGGACACTTCACCTTTAAGACATCAAAGCTGCCAGGAAAACAAGACTTTCACTTTTTTAGCACTAGATGAAGCAAGGGCTAGGTCAGCGCCAGTCTGCGAACTTCCTGCTCTGCCTTGCTGCTGGTGGTTTGACAGCCACAGAAAACGTCCCCTTCACCATCATGCTTCACAACACGTTTTCTTTCAAATGTCTGAACAGAGGCACACAATCAAGCGTGCTTTGCCAGGATGTGTAGGGCTTGAAACGAAAACAGTCACATTAGATTTGCCCCTGATTCAGAACAGGCTTTCCAGTTCTGATCTGGAGTTTGGTATTTTATGACCTCTGTGCCAGAAACAGGTTGTGTGATGGTGGGCAAGTTACTTAAGCTTTCCAGAGCCCCGAGTCTCCACATCTGGACAAGAAAAATCAATATCTACCATACCGAGTTGTTGTGGGAGTTCAGACACTGTACAGACACAGCATCTCATTCGAAGCCTTGCTCACTATGAGCACTCCTTGCTTGTGGAGGTCACTAGGACTAAAAAAGGGATCATTCCATTTTATCTGAATCTCATTTTCTTTATTTGTAAAGAGATGACAACATCAGTATTGTATAGAGTTATGATAGCTGAATGAATATGGCATATGTGAATACTTCGTGTGTATTAAATACCACATTCAACATGAAATACACTTGCAACAAATGGATTTTAAGAGCTGATTGAAGAGAGTAGAAGAGAAGCAGAAGAAGGGGTTGGAGAGATGGCTCACTGGTCAAGAGTATTCACTGCTCTATCAGAAAACCAGAGTTCGGATCACAGCAGCCACATCGGGCAGCTCACAAACTCCTGTGACTCCAGCTCCAAGGTATCTATTTCATGTCCTGCTTGTGACTTTTCTGGGCACGCGCGCGCGCGCGCGCACACACACACACACACACACACACACACACACACATACACACACACACACACTCACACGTGAACACAAGTATACATGTATGTAAACACATGTACACACATACACATGTGTATACACACATACAAACACATACTCAATCCTAAAATAGGCATTTCAGGGCCTTGGAGAAATAGCTCAGCAGTTAATAGCTCTTGCTGCTCTTCCAGAGGACTCTAGTTCAGTTCCCAGTGCCCGTGTTGGGTGGCTTATCACTATGTGTAACTTCAGTTTCCAAATCCTTCTTCTGGCCACCACAGTTACCTATACACAGGTGATACACACACACACACACACACACACACACACACACACACACACGCATACACACACATGCATGCACAAAAATAAAAATAAATATTTTTTAAAGACCAAGAAAGTAGAGAGCAGGAGAGCTGCAAGCATATTTGCAAAGTAGTTAGTACATTATTGGAGGTGGAAGAAGAGAATTAAAGGTCTTGACAAAACTATGTCAAGGGGAAACAAAATCCCTTGTCAAAACCAAACAAAATATAAACCTATCTTCATCCAGGTCACTCCTGCTCATCTTAAGACTATATTAATTACAGCTTTCTCATCCAGTGAATATTCTGACCTTCTACTGCATGTTATTGTTCCCAATAGAAATATGAAAAGAATACTGTGACTATGGGGCAGATTCAGTGCTGGAGAACATCACACCGACCTCCTCATTAGCCCAAGGGCCTGTTCAATGACCCAACCCAGCTTCTCATGCTTGAGAAGGTTACAGGTGTTCTAGCTATGACCCCATTTCTCTTATAGTGTAAAGTGCAAGAAATTTTAAATTTAAATTTAAGGCAGGTTCAGTAATGTATTTCTATTTAGGAAGAGGGAAATTGGATATTTTTTTGTATGCTACATTGCTGTGGAATAATCATCTTGTACACTGTAAAGATTTGGCACTCAAATTGGTTTAATAAAATGCTGATTGGCCAGTAGCTGGGTAGGAAGTATAGGCAGAGAGATCAAACTAAGAATTCTAGGAAGGGGAAAAGCAGTGTTGGGAGGTGCCAGCCAGTAACAGAGGAGGCAAGATGATGTTGTACTGAGAAAAGGTACCAATCCATGTGGCTAAACATAGATAAGAATTATGGGTTAATTTAAATGTAAGAGCTAGTTAGTAATAAGCCTGAGCTACCACCCAAGCATTTACAATTAGTAAAGGCACCTGACTGATTACTTGGGAAGCAGCTGCCAAGTATTTGGGAGTTGTTGGCAGGACAGAAATCTCTGATTATACTACATATCTTTAAATTAAAAAAATCATACAATGTATTTTGTCATATTTTTCCCTCTCCCAACTCCTTTCTTATTCTCCCTCCACAAATCACTACCCAACCAATTTCATGTTTTCTTTAAAAAAAAACAAAAACAAAAAACTTGAAACAACAAAACCAAAAATTGAAAACCACAACAGAAACAAAAAAAAAATCAAAAAGACAGAGCAAAAAGCACATACACAATGAGTATGTTTTGTGTTGGCAACTACTCCTTGGCATGGGGCCTGCCTTTGAGTGTGCATGATAAGCCCAGTGACACTCTACTGAGTATATGTAGCCTCAGGTTCTTCTTCACTTTAGCAGTGTTAGCTCTGGGTTACATCTCATGGAACAGACTTTAAATTAAAAAAAAAAAAAGGTCCCTCCTAAATGTATGCTACCATTGTACCAGTATATGTTGCAGGCAGGTCACTGTTCTAAGTTGTAAGGTTTGTAGCTGGGTGACACTGATGATTAATTTTCTTCTCTGTTACCATGCAAAGCACCTTCTAGTATCATGAATACTAGTCAATAATGTGAAGCTTCAGCTGAGAACATCTCAATTTCTTCATGATCTACAATAATAAATTGTGTCTTTAGCAATAAGAGCCCAAATTACCTGAATTTTAATTCAGGTTATGGAGAATAACTAATAGCTTTACAACTGCCTGTGGTGGTTGGGGGTGGTTAATGTGACCTCTCTGGGTCCAGTGACTCAGCAAGATATACCTATTAGCATTGGAGGCTTTACTTGGTGGCATATGATGTTTAGTTGGGGCATTGTATCCCCCATTATACAGTGACTCCATTTAAATTCCTTTAACGTATGTGTGTATTTTAGTGTGCTTCTACAGCAATGGGTTTTCATATGGTTTTTCAAATTCAATATGTTGGCAGAGTTTCTCTGTGTCTCAGCAGCTGCTCCCAAATAACCATGCAGAAACTTAATATTAATTATAAATGCTTGGCCAATATCTCAAGGGCTGCTACCAGTTAACTCTTACAACGTAAACTAACCCATTTATATCTGTATTCTGCCATGTGGCATTACCTCTCTTTCATTTTGCACCTCCTGTTCCCTTTCCGTGTCTGGGTGGCAATTCCTCTGACTCTGCCTTTCTTCTTCCCAGGGTCCTTAGTCTGGTTTCCCTGCCTAACCTTATCCTGTTCAGCTATTGGTCAGTCAGCTTCCTTATTAAACCAATCACAGTGTAATTTACACAGTGTAAAGGCATATTCTATATTAGTCTTAGTTATCTCTCTTCATAATCTCTTTTTTGCCCCTTTCTCCTGCCTCCCTCCCGATTTAATCCTGTTCTACTCCCCCCTTCACCTCTTTATAACAGTATACCGATATCCCAAGAAAGGGAAAATAGAGTATGCTACATAGCTTAATCCACGTGGCCCTAAATCTCTGTATGCATACGTAAAAATCCCCCCCCCCCCAGCCTATCATGGATGAGCACATGTTCCTTTTATCTGCTTTGAAATTTTTTTCATTTCTTCAGTCACACACAAGTCTATAAAGAGACCCAGAAGAATATTAGTGCGAAAATGTAAGTTCATTTGAACTGGTGTGGAATAGTTGGCAGGATACAGAGTGGTTCTTCAGCTCTATGAAGGAATAACAGGTGAGTCACCACTATAAACTAGCTCACATCACAGGTTGGGACTCATAGAAATGGAGCTGATGCAAGTCATTATTTGAGATCATGTGTGATATGTCCCGTGATGGTAGTCCTCACGGTGTATTACATGATGAAGCTGCTGGTCCTCACTGCTATGAGATTTGAAGGCCTCAGAGCTGTGTTTGTGACCCATATGGAGTTTTGTATAAAACTTCTGTACTAGTTCAAAATTGTTTCTTTAATTCCCTCTTCAATATGTTTGCAGACACTGTCTCTCTTCATATTTCTAAATGTGGGTGTCATGTAGATGCTTATCTAGGTGTCCACAGTAGCATTTTTTTTTGTCACTGACGAAATTTTTGGAGCTTTGTAAAGGTACTGACTCAATGGGGGTGTAACTGAACCAAACATGAGAACTGAAGACAGATATTTGATGCTAAATTAAAATGAATATTATAAATATTAAGCAGCTTCAGTGTTCACTTAATGTCCTTAAGTTTCTGCATTTTTCAGATTTCAGAGAGCCAGGACCTCAGTTACCTTGTATTCTTTTCATTTTCAAAGTCATTGGCCCTCTAATGGATAGTGTATCAGCTTGCAAAAAGAACAACTCCCTATTCTCCATGCAGCCGTATGGCTACAATGTTGCCCGGTGCTGCCCTTGTGAGAGTGTGTTTCTTTTATCTGTGAATCCAAGCTGGTTTCAGGTCTCACTTTGGCCAGTGGAATAAAACTTCTTTCTTATTCATCTTTAACGTTGTGTTCCCTGTGTTTCCAAGGAAGCCAGAGACATCAGTTGTAGGACCTTGCAGTATTCTCTAAGGCAGTGGTTCTTGAACACTTTGGGAGGGTTGAAAGACCCTTTCACGTGAGTCGCATATCAAATATCCTCTATATTAGATATCTACATTACGATTCATAACACTAGCAAAGTTACACTTATGAAGTAGCAAGAAAGATAATTTTATGGTTGGGGGTCAGCACAACATGAGGAACTGTGTTAAAGGGCTGCAGCATTGGGAAGGTTGAGAACCACTGCCCTAAGGTAAGGATGAAGGAAAAACCCTTATACACTAGAGAACAGAGCCAGGAGATTACAGATAGGGTGCGCGGCACAGGTAGCATATCTTTATTTTATTTTATTTTCTGTGTTTTGCTAGCAACAAGTGTCAGTGGGGGCTCTCAAGGTATATTAGTTTGAGAAAGTATAAACTTGACAAAAAAGATCAAGTGTTGAATATAAATTAAAAGCTGTTTTGTGAATTGCAAGACCCTTTCTCTCCTCTCTCTTCACAAATTGTAGATTTTTTTAAAAAAGCCTGACATCTGAGACTGGGTGTTTCTGTCTCCCAATTCCCACATCGTTTGTTTTCAGTTTTCTTTTTTGAGGTGTTAGGATAATTCCATGCAGGACAGTGAGAATGCAAATGCTCTCTAAGCCTCTGGAGGCTGAGCTGACTGTGGTGTGATTTAGGGGCAACCAGACAATGCTTCATTACCCTGGAAACTGACCCTTCTCTGCTCTGCTGTAAATGAGATCTGAAAACTTTCTCCATCCTATTATCTTGTCAATTCCTACCATCACTTTCTAACAAGAGAGTTGAAATGCGTTATAGCTTTGGCCAGAACAAAAAGTACTTAGGACTTAGTGGACTGTAACTTGGGTTCAAATATAAATGGGCAATATTTAGCTCATAAGATGATTTTTTTTCATGCAGATCACAATATTTACATCGTGCAATGACGTCTGCACATCTCTGTGTCAGCGATTCTCAGATAGAAAGCACCAGAGAACTGCAAGCTGGATCTAAAGGGGTCCTTCCAGGTGTCCACCGTCCACCTCTGCACACTGACCCTTTCCAGAATAGAAATTGAAAATTTTTCCTGTGAAAATTTCCCTTAAGTTATCACTTGCATCCATGGGATTTACCACTTTCCTGCAAAGCTTGTGCTGAGAATAACTCTGGCTTCTCTTGTTTATGAAGTTTATTCACGCATCCACAGAGGATTCCTACCGCCCTTCCCCCTTGGTGTAAGTCGAGATGGCTATACGGAATTGTTCTCTATAGAAAGAAAAAGATTGCAGTGCACTCTCCTAAAGTCATCTGGTTAGACTGAGTTGCAAAGAAATCACACTGAGTGCAATTGGTACAATTTATTGGACTCCCCATGTGACGGGAGGGAGACACACAGACAGCTCCAGCTTGCTTTCTTTGCTTCTCTGTCAAGGCAGTTCCACGGCTTTCTGCAGTGCTCTGGTGCCTGAGTCTTTCCTGCTCTACCAACTTCCTGTGCTTTAGTTTGCAAGTTTAGCCAGTAAGGGGTCCACCGCAGCCTCACTTACCTGGCAGTTTTAGTGTTCAATTAGTCTCCTGATGTTTCTGTATTTTTCAGATTCCAGAGTGCAGGGATCTTATTTCCTTAGTTACCCTGTATTCTTTTCCCTTTCAAAGTCACTGGCCATCCAACAGGCAGTATGGCAGCTTACAAAAAGAACAATTTCCCTGCCCTCCCTCAAGCCACATGACAACAATGTTGCCTCCCTTTGCTTTTGTCAGAGGGTGTGTGTTTCTTTTAATCTGTGAGTCCAAGCTCATCTGTGGTCAGTGGAATAAAACAGGAATGAAGGGTGTTGCTATGAGCTGGGTTCTGTAGAAGCTCTGGATAGTTTCCTCATCACTCTTAGAAACGTACAAATACGCTGGGGAGGGGCTTCTGGAGGTTGACGCCAGCCAACAGAGATAAGTGGTCCCTGAAGAGTCATTCTAGATTAGCCATCTCTCAGCCACCTGGCAAGTGACTGCAAATGCATGAATGGACTCAGCCAAGATGAATCAGCGCTGACCCAAATCTGCCAGAGAACCCACCAGTCGAGCAAAATTACCACACTGTAGTTATGAGCTCAATAGCCAGTGTTCCGAAGCAACATGTTTTAAGTGACCAACTACTATTATGGCTTAATCAGCCATTGCATAATATTATGCTGAGATTATAGTACAAAACATGGCTGCTTGACTCTTTCTCAGCAGCTGTAAGTAGGGCAGTTTTATGTAGAAATGGATGTAGGTATTACTTCATCCAAGAAAATAATGAATAGAATGTTCCAGGCACCATCTTAGACTGTGGAAATCAAGAGAGACATCACATGTACATCGTCCCTGATATCAGGCAGCTAATTGTATTGAGTAAGTGGAATTTTCACTTATATAAGAGGCAGACATCGATTATGTAATCGCCCAGAAGAAATTACAAACTGAGATTCCTAAGTAAGGACATACATTTTTATGAGGGCAACAACAAAGAGCTAGACTGGATCTCAAGGAGGTCTTCCTGGGTACTGTTTGCGCTAAGATAAAATATTTATGAGTAGGAGGGCTAGTGAATGCAAGGAAAATCATACAAAAAGGAGCGTATGGCCAAAAACCTCCAGCTGCTGAAAAAGTGAATGTTGATTGCTGTGCCTCATAGCCTCAAGTTTAGTTATAGCAGTCCAGGCACACAACATGATTCCACAGAGCAGAATAGGTGGGCAGGCACAACAGATGCGAGGAAGCCATGTCAGAAGTTATTTGAAGAAATCTGAATTGAGATATCTTAATAGGGGGTGGGGATTTAGCTCAGTGGTAGAGCGCTTGCCTAGCAAGCACAAGGCCCTGGGTTTGATCCTCAGCTAAAAAAAAGAAAAGAAAAGAAAAAAAAAGAAAAGAAAAGAGATATCTTAATGGACTGTACAAGTGCCATTTCCTATGATGCAAATAAAAGATGAAAACTGTTATTAATAATCTTAAGATCTGTAAAATACAATGTTGTGAGTTATGACTAAAGATATTTAATTTTTTTAAATCTTATTTTTTAGCAACTTCTTGGACTCTATGGTCTAACACAATAGCTGACCCAGTTGTACATCAAAATCACTTTAAAAAAATGAGAAATTACTCATGTCTCAGACTGATCTAGAGAATCTGACTCAGTAAATACATTTTTTGATCTACAGGAATCTGTATATTTAATTGCCATATATGACACCTTGGGTCCATAGTGGTTATTCGCACTGTGAATTAATTGAGTATAGAATAGATTTAGGATGTCTTTATTGAGAAATCCCAGGGAAGTTTTGATTAATAGATTCTTTGCAGTTTCCTACTTAGCCATATCTCTAGTCTTGAACTTCCCCTTTTAAGTAGCATCCACTAAATATTTATTGAGAACTTATTATGTAAGGCATCCATTACACTTTGATTCAGGCATGGTCAAAGAAACTGGGACTCAGTGAGGACAGATGCCATATTAGTTGGCAATGTAGCAGGTGAACTGAACTGGGCTGTAGTCCCATCAGTGAGACTGTTCCTGAGACAGCATTGCATGGCAGCCAAGTTCTGGATGCACTGGTGTGCACGAGATGTCTTTTCTGGATATACCCTGTGCATGATGTCTTTTCTAGATACACTGTGTACAGTTTTCCCTCAGTTCAGACTGCTCATCCAGTTTGGAAGCTGCTAATTCTTTCCTTTTAATTAAGTCTTAACTCCAAGGACCTATTTCTCAACTGTCCCAGACCACAATGATGCTTCCGTATTTCTCCCTTGGATTCTTGGTAGCTAATGTGCATATCATGAATTAATGGTCCCTGGGAGTATAAGGATCTCTTTGGTGACACTGTATATTTTTTGAATCTCAAAGTTGTAGTGGGTAGCCATCTCAGCATTGGCCTGGAAGTTCCAACCCTCATTGAGGCTTCAGCAATGGTCATGCCTACAAGGTGGGGCCTTTGCACTGTTATGAATTCTTATATGTTGATACAAATATAAACTTTTTATATTCCTATTTAAGATAATTTGTATATTGATACAAATACAGAACTATGTTTGTTATATTGTACACATATTTTTACTCTTATTTGAAATATTTGTATATTGATACAAATGTGAATTTATATCTGTCATACTGTACATATGTTCTACTTCTGTTTAAGATATTCTGTATACTGATATATATTTAGGATTATTATCATATTGCATATTGCACTATACATTCCTACCTCTGTTAAAGATATTTTGTGTATTGTCACAATTTAAAGTCATTGTCCTTTTACTGTACATTTGCTTACAGACTGTTTGCCTTATTTATATGAAGTCTTAGTCCTTATGTTGTTTGGGTAGATAAGACATAAAGTTATTGTCACCTATGCTTGTCATCTCTATAATTATATTAGTTAGGTTATCCAGATTTATAAATACATAGGTCAGATGAACAGGTAATCTTCAAATACTTCATGGACCTAAAGAATATGGCATTTAAATAACTTAGAATTCTGTTGACATGAGACACAATTGCTCCTGACAGCACCAATTTGATCCCGAGAGAACGTTGGGCTTCTAAGACATTTCCATTTGGAAGTCTGTCTTCTTGGCACAAAATGGCCTACTGGGCAAAGAACTGCCCTTGCCTCAACTGCTGACAGTACAAATGCTGTCCTTTCTGGACAAGCGGGACACAAAGAAAGCTACCACTATACTTTGCCAAGACAGGGTAAGATGGTCTTTCAGAATTCCTGCTTCTGAAAATGGTCTGTCAGATACTCTAGGCCTGTAGTCAATTTAAATGCATCAATGATGCTGAGAAACATTAGGTGACTGTCCAGGCTGCCAGCTGTCTCTGTCTACTCTTGCAAGACTCCCGAAAGTTGCTTGCGTCCTTCTCCCATTTCTCAGGTATTATTATATTCCTTCTCAGGTCTTTAATGAGATTGAAGATTAACAGTTATAGTTACAAGTTAGTATATATACATATATAATATCTTAGATAAAATATATTAAGTATTAGACTCAGGTTCTTTAGGATAGGACACCTTTTGGAATGATCTTTGTAACATGCCACCTACCCATGCTCTAGACTTCCCTGGATTTTACTATGTGTTTTTTTTGCTTGATATTGTTTGCACTTATTGTAATTCCAACTTATCTAGGTCATTATCCCTCATTACTCCTGGACAATATTTGATAACCATCTCTTTGTATATAGTCTTGTATTAGGTTAGAACTTACTTATTTAGACAAAAGGGGAAGATGTAGTGGGTAGCCATCCCAGCATTGGCCTAGAAGTTCCAACCCCCATTGAGGCTTCGGTAATGGTCACGCCCACAAGGCGGGGCAGAGGAGGAAGCAGAAGACCCAGGATTGAGAGGAGGTCTCTCTCTTGGTTCTGGGACGCTGGAGGCAGGAGGTAGACCAAGCAGAGTTCTCCAGAGAACACCGCCAGACTGCGCCATACCTTTGCCAGACCCTACAACCTATCCCTTCGTTTGTAAGTTATCCTACAAAATAAACCTCCCTTTTAACTACGTGGGGTAGCCTTAATAATTTCACCAATATGAAGTCTAGACAGCTCTTTTGTACCAAGTTACTGAGGGAATGAGTAGGGTGTAATAAGTGCTATAAGAAGAAAAATATATGAAAGTAGAATGTGGAATGAACTTTCAATTTTATTTACTTTGTGTATATGAAAAGCTACATAAGCTGTCTGGAACCAAAAATATGAAGATCTGAAATTAGAGCATGTTTAGGGATTTTTTTGAAATATCTCTCACATTTCCTTCTTATCTTTGTGTGCTTAGGATGTAAACAGTGGGACTTGGGAAAGTCCCTCGTTGGCTTAAGGATAGTGTCAACACAGATCAAGGATCTATTGTATTTCAAGGAAAATGAATAAAAATGGCGTACAGTTTGAGGAGAAGTGGCTCCTGGTCTTGTTTGTTTGTTTGTTTGTTTTGAATTATTAAGGATCAGCAGTTTGTGACCTCTGATTCTTTGCTGCCTGTGCTCAGGTGCTGAGACTTTCTTGAAAATTATTTAGCTAGCTGTAGATTCTAGTTTTAAAGTCCTATTGATTTCATCACTTTTTTCCAGTTGGCACATTTTGACATGAACCATAGATGGTATTTTGAATTCCCGATGCATTTTATTAAATCTTTAAATCAATTACTACTAATGTGATGAGAAATTCAGAGTTTTCAACCACAGGCATTCTACCCAGGACTTCAACTTGACAGCATATGAGATTGGAAAATAGATGAATTGAACTGAACCCAGGTTTTCTGACTCTTAAATCAGGTTTCTTTCCAGGGAACTGCTCTGCTTAATAGATAGTAATTTACTTTGATCCTCACAAGTTAAGTGAATTGAAGATCATAACATGAACACTTTGCTTCAAATACACATGCTTATGTAACAAGGAAATTTGAGCCAAGAAAGAGGGTTTATATGGTTAGGCTAAGGCTATATGTAAGAGGTACATAAGCTCTGGTAAAGATTGGGAAGATTGGAGTTGTTACACCTTTAACTCAAATTTATATGTTGGTCCGTGCCCACATTCATTTCTTTCCCATTAAATTGTGTATTTCTTCCTCTGCGCTTTCTTTTCTATTTTACCTTTTCTCTTTATTTTATTTTTTTTAAATCTCATTTTATTTATTGAATTAATGGATAAACTGTCTTTCTTGAATTATAGCTTAATAATTAATTCATATAAACTTGTTTTCCTTCTCTCAAAAGGCAAACATAATCTCATGTTTAAAAAGCTAATATTTCAGTGGGGTTTGAATATTCAGAGTTGAGTTTTATTTTAATCACTATGAAATCTAGAACATTTTCACTACATTAATAGGAAGTCTTATCTGATACATATCAATTTTACTTCTGTTTACATATCCCAAAGAATGGAAAGCATCGTTTCAAATTTTTGTGCACCCTGCTCATAATGGTATCAATTCATCATCACAACAAGGTGGAAGCATCTCAAGCATCCACTAATGAATGAATGGATAAGCAAATGTTGCATATATACAGTGGAATATTAATGAACCCTAAAGAGGAAAGGGTTTCTAATATGATACAGGTGAACCTTGAAAGCATTAAGCTAAGTGAAATAAATCAGACACACATAAAACTGCAGCATGATTCCACGTGTGCAAGGAAGCTAGGAAGGCCAATTTCATAAAGACAGAAACTGGAATGATGGCTGCCAGGGATTGAAGGATGGAGTACACTGGGAGTGGATGTGAATAGGAGCAGAGTTGGAGTTCTGCAAGATGAACAAGTTTAGAGATGGACAGCATTAATTGTTGCACAGTGATATACATGAATTTGAAACTGTTCAGCTCTATATTTAATACTGATTAAAATGGGCTAGATGATGGTGGCACACGCCTTTAATTCCAGCACTTCAGGAGGCAGGGGTTGGAGTGAGCCTGATCTCCAAAGTGAGTTCCAGGACAGCCAGAGCTGTTACATGGAGAAACAAGATTAAAATGGGAGCATTGAAAGTGGCAGGGCTTGTGGGAGCCCGCAGTGACTCCATCTTGTGGCTTGAATCCATCTTGACTTAAGGTCAGAGAGTTCAAGCTTGTTTTTGCTCCTCAAGTTTGAGTAACAGGAGGTATTTATGCTTGTCTGTTCCTTAAACCATGGTAAGGAATCCCTTTTGCCCCCTTGTGTGGTATATAAAAAGGCCTTGAGAAATAGATTTGGTGCTGCTGCAGTATTTACTGAGAGCCCTCCCAATTCTATTTTCTGTCTCTGCCTTTCCATAATCCTCACTCCCTTATTCATGTGCTGTTCGACAGGTGAGCTGGTCCTGACAAGGGCTGCTAAGATTCTCTAGCAATCACCTCCCAACAGGCACTCCAGGTTGAATAGTTATTTCTAAGAGCCAAGGAAGCCCTAGAACATTGGTTCTCAACTTGTGGGTCATGACCCCTTTGTTGGTCACCTTGGGCCATTAATAAACACTGATATTTACATTACAATTCATAAGGATAGCAAAATTACAGTTATCAAGTAGCAACAAAAACAGCTTTATGGGTAGGTGTCACTACAACATGAGGAGCTGTATTAAAGGGTCTCAGCATTAGGAAGGTTGAGAGCCACTGGGGTAGAGAAACCCTTGTACCTGGGCCAGTATTAAATAACTAAAAGATGCTTTGAGGAAAGAAGAAAGGAAATGTTTTTATTATTCTTCCCCCAACTTCAGGTATGCTACTGAGGAGAGTGACATGTCCCAATCTAAAGAGACAGACTTAATCCAGACTAGGCTACCATAGCAACTCCCATGGCTGGGCAGAGACCTACATCCCCAACACTATGTTGATACTGAGGTGTTGCAGCTGTGTCAGTCAAGGTAGCTGACTGCCTCTGGTACCTTTTCTCAAATGTCAGGTGGTAGGTAGATCTGTTAATAAAATGGTACCCTCTGAGGACAGGCATGAATGTTGGCATAGGCCTTTGCCTTGGAGTTCAATTCTAAGCCTACCAGCATCAGGTAGAGAGCTCAGGCTTTGTACCTAGACCAAGAGCCTTCAGCCTTTCCCTAGCTTCAGAAGACTTCTATCTAGGTGAGACATAGTCAAGGTTGGGTCTAAACCATTGTTGGCCTTATAGAACTCCTGGGTACACATCAGTTTCCTGAGACTATTCAGATCCCTGTGGCTGTGGGACTGAAGCCCTGTCAATAAGTTAATTCACAGAATCTCACATAACCCAAGAGTCAGACATTAATCAGCACCAGCATTGGCAAACCAATCCCAACGGACAGATGTTTCAGCTAGCATCATGGCCAGCTGTGATCTGGACTTGGTGCATTTCTGTGATTGTATAGGTCCTTCCAGTCTACTCATGGTAGCACATCAATTAAGATAACATACTTCAGAGTTATGAAGTCCTAGATTCAATTCTTAATTCTTTTCCATGCTTTATAACCTTGGGCAAGAAGTTTGATCCCTATAGACTTTAGGTACATCACAAATAAAGTGCTAATTTAATATGTGACTCAAAGGCTTGTTGTGGTTATTCTGTGAACTAATTCATTCAAGGTGTTTAGCAGACTGTCTAATATTCAGCTGATTTTTTTTTACTAGAACCTCTAAAACTGAGTAGATAAAAACAGCTGGTATTTGGCATAGTGATGGAATGTTAACAAGGCATCTACATCTAGTTCCTCACTGAAAACCTTACTGTTACTGTACTTTGATAATTTTGTTGAAAAATCTCTTAACTCCTATTTTTGTTCTAAGAAGGAAGAGGGATAAAGTGTTGGAGAGCATGGCATATATTTTTTAAACATAAATTGTTATTCTTAGAATAGGCCTTATTTTTTCTCATGCTTATGTGTTTGGCATGTTCTTTTTTTCTTTTTTTTTTTTTTTTGAAATTGAAAATAACTTTTTTCATACAGTGTATTCTGGTCACAGTTTCCCCTTCCCCTACTACTTCAAGATCCTTCTCACCTCCCCACTCACCCAAGTCCAGGCCTTATTTCTTTTTCTCTTTGGAAAACAAGTAGGCAAACAAACGAAACAAAACAAACAAACTAGATATTTTTAAAAAAGCATGAAAAGTACATGTAGACAGACACACACACACACACACACACACACACACACACACACACACTCACACACCATTAAAAACACAAAGTCAGCTTCCATTCCACCAGAGGCCAGGCCAACATCCTGAACCCCAGGTACGACTGTTCCCGACCTCACCCATGCTAGCCCAGCATAACTCCACCTGCCCTCCTCTCCTCATCACCTCATCCTGGCCCACACCTCTGGGGTGAGCCTTCCATCCCACAAGAGGCCAGGCCAACTCCCTGAGAACAAGGTAAGCTGGAAAAAAGATCTTCCAAGCAAATGTCCCCAAGAAGCAAGTTGGTGTAGCTATTCTCATATCTAACAAAATAGACTTCAAACCAAAATTAATCAAAAAAGATGGGGAAGGACACTTATTACTCATTGAAGGAAAAAGTTGACCAAAGTGACGTCTCAGTTCTCAACATCTGTGCCCCAAACACAAGCGCACCCATGTTTGTAAAGGAAAAAAAGCTGAAGTCACACACTGATTCTTACACATTGACAGTGGGAGACTTCAATGTCCCACTCTCACCAATGACAGGTCATCCGCACAAAAACTCAACAGAGAAATACTGGAGCTCACAGATGTTATGAAACAAATGGACCTAACAGATATTTACAGAACATTTCATCCAAACACAAAAGAATATACCTTCTTCTCAGCATCTCATGGAATATTCCCCAAAATTGACCACATACTTGGTTTCAAAGCAAGACTCAATAGATAAAAGACAATTGAAATAATTCCCTGCATCCTATCAGACTACCAAGGATTAATGCTGGATATAAAAAACCACAGAAACAATAGAAAGCTTACTAACTCGTGGAAACTGAACAACTCTGCACTGAATAAAAACTGGACCAAGACAGAAATTAAGAAAGCAATTAAAGACTTTCTAGAACCCAATGAATACACAGCATACCCAAACTTACGGGACACAATGAAAGTGGTGCTAAGAGGAAAGTTCACAGCACTAAGTGCCTTCATAAAGGAATTGGAGAATCTCACACTAGTGACTTAATAGCACACCTGAAGGCTCTAGAACAGAAAAAACTAATCAAACCCAAGAGGAGTAGATGACAAGAAATAATCAAACTGAGGCTGAAATCAGTGAAATAGAAACAAAGAGAACAATGCAAAGAATCAGTGAAACAAAGAGTTGGTTCTTTGACAAAAATGAGCAAGATAGACAAACTCTTATCCAAACTAACTGAAAGGCAGAGAGAATAACCATAGGTCATACTTTAAAAACCTGGACTCCATCAAATTGGAAAACCTAAAAGAAATGGATAATTTTCTCAATAGGAACCACTTACCAAAGTTATATCAAGATTCAATAAACAATTTAAATAGACCTATAACGCCTAAGGCAATAGAAGTAGTCATTAAAAGTCTCCCAACTATAAAAGCTCAGGGTCAGATGGTTTTACACAGCATTCTACCAGGTTTTCAAAGAAAGGTTACCCCTTATACTCCTCAAGTTGTTCCACAAAATAGAAACTGAAGGAACATTGCCCAATTCATTTTATGAGGGCACAGTTACCCTAATACCCAACCTACATAAAGACTCAACAAAGAAAGAGAATTACAGACCAATCTCCCTCATGAACATTGATGCAAAAATACCCAGTAAAATTCTCCTGAATCAAATATAAGAACATATTAAAAGATCATCCACCATGATCAAGTAGACTTCATCCCAGAGATGCAGGGATGGTTCAACATAGGAAAATCTGTCAATACAATCCACCTTATAAACAAACTGAAAGGAAGAAAAAAAATATAATCATCTCATTAAATGCTGAAAGAGCCTTTGACAAAATCCAACCCCTTCATGATAAAAGTCTTGTAGAGGTCAGGGATACAAGGGATATATCAAAACATAATAAAATCAACATACAACAAGCCAATATTGAACATCAAGTTAAATGGAGAAAAACTCACAGCAATTACTCTAAAATCAGGAACAAGACAAGGCTGTGGCTGCATTCCTGCTGAGCTACTCCTGGCCTTTGTTTTACCAACACCTTTTGTTTCTCTTGTTGCCCTATGTGAATCTTGTCTGAGAGTCTCCCAAGGATCAAAGGCCTATATAAAACTTGGTTCAGGAAACCCAGAAAACCGTGGTACTTGAGAAATCAAGGAATTTGCACTTGGCATTGTATCTATGGGTGCTCCTTTCAGGTTGCTTTGAAGGTGCGGAAATTAACCGGCTGAACTGTAAATAGAGGGAAAATAAAAATGTCCCAAGTGAAGAGAAAGTGCTTCAGTCCTTCAAGGTTGGACACTCCTGCAGCCATAAAAGGTTAGATTCATTCTTAATATGCCTCTGAGTCTTCTTTCCTTAGATCCCTGTGAACCTACACACCCATGACTCAACAATCTGTGACACAAGGCTGTCCACCTTCTCCATATCTATTCAATATAGTACCTGAAGTTATAGCTAGAGCAATAAGTCAACTAAAGGAGACCAAGTGGATAGAAATTGGAAAGGAAGAAGTCAAACTTTCACTATTTGCAGATGATATGATAGTATACATAAGTGGCCCCAAAATTCTGTCATGGAACTCCTACCGAATAAAACCTTTAGTGAAGTGGCTGGATACAAGATTAACTCAATAAAACCAGTAGCCCTCCTATATACAAATGGTCAATGGAAGAAAGAAATCAGGAAAACAACCCCCTTCACAATAGCCCCAAATAATACAAAATATCTTGGTATACCTCTAACTAAGCAAGTGAAAGATGTGTATGATAAGAACTTCAAGTCTTTGAAGAAAGAAATTGTAGATGAAATTCTAAACATAAACAGTCTTAGTAAATAAGAAACACAGAGCCAAATACAGAGGTAACAGCCAAAGAGATCAGAGAGCCACGACTATGTTATCTTACCACCTCACCGCCATAGCTTCCACAGAGACAGTTTCTTCCTGTCTGATTTGTGTTTTTATTACCTTTCTGTTCTGCTTTCTCATTGGCTCTAAGCCCAGCCACATGACTTCCTTGTCACTGCCTGTCTATATAGACCTCCAGGTCTCTATGGTTGGTACTGGGATTAAAGGCTTGTGTTACCAAGCTTGGCTGTGTTCTTGACCACACAGAGACTGCCTGCCATGTGATAGGATTAAAGGTGTGTGCTACCACTGCCTGACTCTGCTTATGGCTCATTGTGTGACCTCACTATGTGACCTCTGATCTCCAGGCAAACTTTATTTATGAACATACAAATAAAATCACATTTCAGCACAATTAAAATATCACCACATTACCCTTTTTTATTCTAATAAAAAGAAAATAGATATATAGAAATGATAGAATAAAGGGTAGATTATTGAATCTACTCTGAAAAGAGACAATATAGATATGATATAGATAAAAAGATAGATTATTAAATCTACTTTTAAAAGATAATTACTAGTTTTAAATACTTTACATTGGATTGGATTTTTGTATATTGTATATAAATTATATATATTGAAATTGATACTGTTAGAAAATGCTGTATGTATATTTCTAATCTTGTTCAGATATTGTACTAAGACAGTTCAATTAACAATGTAATGATGGAAAGATCTCCAATGCTCATGGATTGGTAGGATTAACATAGTAAAAATGCTCATTTTACCAAAAGCAACCTACAGATTCAATGTAATTTCTATTAAAATCCCAATACAATTCTTTACAGATCTTGAAAGAAAAATACTCAACTTCATGTGGAAAAACAAAAAAACCCAGGATAGGTAAAACAATCCTGTACAATAAAAGACTTTCCAGAGGTATCACCATCCCTGATTTCATGCTCTAGTACAGAGCTATAGTAATAAAAACCAAATGTTATTGGCATAAAAATAGACAAGTGGATCAACTGAATTGAATTGAAGACCCAGATGTAAATCCACATACCCATGGATACCCAATTTTTGACAAAGAAGCCAAAATTATACAATGGAAAAATGAAAGCATCTTCAACAAATGGTCTCGGTCTAACAGGATGTCAGCATGTAGAAGAATGCAAATAGATCCATATCTATCTCCCTGCATAAAATTAAAGTCCAAGTAGATAAAAGACCTCAACACAAAGCCAGATACACTGAACTTCATAGGAGAGAAAGTGGGAAATAGTCCTAAATTCATTGGCACAGAAGATAACTTCCTGAACAGAATATCATTAAAGCTGATACTAAGGTCAAAAACTAATAAATGGGACCTCATGAAACAGAAAAGCTTCTGTAAGGCAAAGTAAATAAGACAAAATGGCAGCTTACAGAATGGGAAAAGATCTTCAGGAATCCCACATCTGAGAGAAGACTGATTTCCAAAATATATTAAAAAAATTCAAGAAACTAGACATCAACAAACCAAATAAACAATAAAAAAAATGAAGTACAGTTCTAAACAGAGAATTCCATAAGAGGGATTTTGATGTGAATCCCATACAGAGGAATAGCAAATGGCAGAAGAACATTTAGAGAAATGTTCAACATCCTTAGCCCTCAGGGAAATGCAAATCAAAATGACTCTGTGATTTCATCTTACAGAATGGCTAAGATAAAAAACACAAGTGCCAGCTCATGGTACAGAGGATGTGAAGCAAGGGGAATACTTCTTTACTGGTAGTGGGAGTCCAAACTTATACAGCTATTTTAGATATTAATATGTTGATTTCTCAGAAAATGGGAATTGATGTCTCTCAAGTCCCAGATATACCACTCTTGGACATATACCCAAAGGATGCTCCATCATATCACAAGGATACTTGTTCAGCTACGTTCATGGAAGCTTTATTTGATAGCCAGAACCTGAAAACAACCTAGATGTCCCTCAACCAAAATTGGCTAGAGAAAAATGTGGAACATTTACACAATAGAGTATTACTCAGCTGTTAAAAACAATGACATCATGGAATTTGCAGGTAAATGGATGGAACTAGAAAAAAATCATCCTGAGAGAGGTAACCCAGACCCAGAAAGACAAACGTGGTATGTACTCATTTATAAGTGGATATTAGCTGTAAAGTAAAGGATAATCACGCTGCAATACACAGCCCCAGAGAGGCTAGGTAACAAGGAGGGCTTGAGGGGGAACATTCACATCTCCCTGAGAAGGGGAAATAGAAGAGATTTCATGGGTAGACTGGGGGGCAGGTGGGGATAGGAACATGAGGGGTCAGGTGGGGAGAGTACTGAAAAACATGACTGGAAATGAAGGTGGGGTGGGGTCGGGTGGGGTCGGGTGGGGAGTGCATTTCAGGGTCAGGTAGAAACTCGGTGTAAGGAAAATGCCTAGGAATTTACAAGGATGACCCCAGCTAAGACTCCTAGCAAGAGAGGATGCATGCCAGCCTAGGCTACCAAGTGAGTTCCAGGAAAAGGCGCAAAAAGCCAAAAAGCTACACAGAGAAACCCTGTCTTGAAAAACCAAAGAGAGAGAGAGAGAGAGAGAGAGAGAGAGAGAGAGAGAGAGAGAGAGAGAGAGAGAGAGAGAGAGAGAGAGAGAGAGAGAGAGAGAGAGAGAGAGAGAGAATGCATAGCCTAAACATGCCATCTCCTGTGACCAGGCAAGCCTTCTAGTGGAGGGATTGAGACACCAACCCAGCCACATAACCCTAGACCTACAGTCTGTCCTGTCTATGAGATGTGCTGGGGTAAGGGTAGGACAGAGATTGTGGGAGCAGCCAACCAAATACTGGTCCAACTGGAGACCCGTGCCATGAGATTAAGTCCACCCCTGACACTGACTGGAGTGCCAGGACCCAGAGGCTGGATGGCTTAGAGACATAGGATAGAACCAAACATGACTGGAGAAAAAAAAGATGTCAATGTAATGATGCCAATTATCAGAGAGGCTTCATCCAGCAACTGATGGAAACAGATACAGAGAACCACAGCCAAACATTAGCTGAGCTCAGGGAATCCTGCTGAAAAGAGGGAGAAAGAATTGTAGGAGCCAGAGAGGTCAAAGACATCACAAGTATGCCCATGGAATCAACTAACCTGGGCTAAGAGGAGCTCTTAGAGACTGAACTAACAACCAGGGAGCCTGTATGGGACAGACTTAGGCCCTCTGCATGTATGTAATGGTTGTATAGTTTAGTTTTCTTGTGGAATTCCAACAATGGGAGTAGGGGCTGTCTCTAACTCTTTTGTTGGCTTTTGGGACCCTGTTGCTCATACTGGGTGTCCTTGCCAAGCCTTAATACAAGGGGAGGTGCTTAGTCTCACTGCATCTTGATATGCCATGTTTTGTTGATATCCATGGGAGGCCTGCCCTTTTCTGAACAGAAACAGAGGAGGAGTGGACTGGTGGGGGCAAAGGGATGTGGGAGGAGGGACTGGTAGGAGAGTAGGGAGGGGAAACCATGGTCAGGATATAAAATAAATAACTATTAAAAAAACCCAAACCCCACAAAATCAGAAACTACATTATACAATCAAAAGACCCACAAGAGAAAAAAATATCTAAACAAAGCAATATGAGACAAAAAAAAAAATCTCCAAAAAGACCACTGAGTTGATTTTGTGTTGATCTTCTCCTGATGAACATGGGGCTTGCCCTTAAGTGTGGTTTGTATACCCAGTGAGACTCCATTGGAGAAAACTATTTTTTCCTTTGTAAACCCTGGAGAATTGGAGAACAGCTTCCTGGTTAGGGATGGGAGCATGTGTTCATTTCCCTGCTCTCAGCTCTGGGATTCCCCTCAGGTTTGAACCTGTACAGGCCCTGTGCATGCTACCACAGTCTCTGTGAGTTCATAGTTGCAGTGGTCCTGTTGTATGTGGAAGACACTGTTTCCTTGGTATCATCTATTCCCATTGGTTCTTACAATCCTACCCTTATAATGGGTCTGCCACCTCTTCTACAGAGTTCCTGAAGCCTAGAAGGGAGGAATTTCAGGACTGAGTGATCCAAGAGCTCTCACTTTCTGTACATTGTCCAATTGTGGGTTTCCATGTTACTTCCCATCTGCTGCAGAAGAAGCTTCTCTGATAATGGCCGAATGAGACACTGATCTGTGAGTATATAGCAGAATATTACTAGAAGTCATTTTATTGTTATGTTATACTTTGGGAGAAAAATTGTATTTGGTTTTCTCCTAGTTCCATGGCCTATCTCATCTTGGGTTCTTGGCTACCTGAGCAGTGTCAGTCATGGGTTCCACGACATGTTACTTGATGGAATCCCCTTCACTTTGTGTGCTGGCGTGTTTTTCCTGACTCTGTTCTTCCTATTCATAATTTATCAAAGGAACTTGTTTAAAAAAATAATGTCAGTCACTAGAATGAGTCCCTTTAGAACCAGAAGTTAGCCTTATTTCTCCATTTCTTCAGACTCTAACAGTGTACTGCTGAACATTGATATATTAATGAATATTTATTGAGTAAATACATAAATAAATGAACAGAAATCACAAGGTGAGCTCAGTGATTTGCATTCTGCTGATTACATTGTGATAATACATTGTCTAACTCCAAGTGAAGTGGGACCAAGGGTTTTTAATGCTTCAAATGACTGTTACATTTATTCTTTTGATATTTGACATGTTAATCTTATGGAAATAGATTAATTACAAGTGCTATTTCAAAGGGCTTAATTTCTTATTGTAAGGTCATTTGTAAAGGATAAAGTTGATGAGATTGGGCTGAACACAATGTGCAAGTAACATTTGGCTGGCTGATAAGGCTCTGAGTTAGAATAAAAATAAGGATTTAATATTGGGGGTTTGGCACTTTGCATATTGGTGCTGGCAGCTCTGGCAGGTCTCACATGGTAGTGTCTGCAGACTAACTTTTCAAACATTTTCCTATTCAAGTTTGTTCATGGTAATTAGTCATTTTTTAAAGTTAAGTTTTAAGTGCATTTCAGATATTTATAGTTACCAAAACTAAGACTTTTTTGTTTGGTATATTGAATGATACTGCATAGATGAAGCATATTTTATAACAAATAATGGTCACTTTATTTAATCATCACAGCATCACTTAAATCATTACCATGTTCATAACCATGGGATAAATCATAAGAGAAATAACACTCAGTAGATTGAATTAGAAATGGCCTGTTTTATGTGAAGCATAAAGCACAAATGCTAGAATAACATGAAACTCGATGTTTTTCTAACATCTGGGTAGAAAAAAGAGATTTTGGTAAATGTCAAGTGAAAACAGAGTTTTCTCTTGCTGATAGAACTGTCCAAAGCTGTAGAAGCAAGAGTCCTTAAACTCTGTGAAATGTTTTAAGTTCTTTATAGTTTGATTCATATGACTTCCTCATTCTTTTGTGTGAGCAGGAGAACCAAGTTAGTTATACAAATGAGCTACCCTGGATATCTCTGGAGAAGACCTGCAGTAAGAGAACTAGCTGAGAATGTAGCCCAGGGCTAGAACACTTGCTTAGTAGTATGAAGGAAGCCTAAGTTCAACCCCAGTACTAAAAACAAGCCCCCCAAGACAATATTGGCAGTCCTTTGGAATTACATGAAAGTAGAAAGGCCTCAGTGATTAAGAACATTGGCTGCTCTCCCAGAAGGTCTGAGTTTGGGTACCTGCAGCCACTTGGCAGCACAAAGTCCTCTGAAACTCTAGTGCTAGGACATCTCATGGCCTCCAGGGACACCAGGCACGCACAGATGAATGTAGATATATACAGGGAAAACACTCATACACATAAAATAAAAATACTAAACAAATATAAATAAAAGAAAGAACTGACCAGAGGTCTGAAGATGCCATCTCTAGTACTGGCCCTGACACAAATGTCCTAGCTCTAAGCAAGCATCTCCACGGAAGAGCTTTTCTCCCATATATAATAGGAATAATTCCAGTGCCTACCCTCCAAATTCTGTTGCTGAAATCAAACCAGGTGATGATACTTCATTTTATTCTTTCCTGTACAATTCTTCCTCTGTAAAAGCCAACAAATGTAACAAACTCTAACAACTGGAGCCTCAGGACTTGTAGAAAAATGCCAGTCTGCTTGAGTGGGCAGACGGCACATGATGAAGATAATGAGGAAGAAGTTTTGTGGACCTTCTTGAAGAAGCCAACACTGTGATATTAAAACCACCATTCCTTCAAGATTTTGTGGATGTTATCTTTTACATGTAAGTACCAATTTAAAATACTCTGTTTTTCTCCAGCTATATTCTTGACACAATATTTTTTTTTTATGATAGGAGGGTGTCTTATTGAATAACCATAGATTTATAAATGGAATCAATTCTTAACGGGGACTAGGAGGGTCCAGCCTCTTGATAGTCCCTTCCCAGGGTCTGGGAAGAATCTACAACCAGCTGATAATTAATCTTTGATGATAGGAAATGATTCTATGTACATGAAAACTCCTTAGTCCATACATTTTATTATTCTGAGTCAGTTCTTTCTCTACAAGCTTCTATTCTGTTCTCATGCCTAGCTCCTTTCTTGACTGATTTGTCTCTACCTTTATCTGCCATCCTCTCTAGGTTCTATCTTAATTCTCTCATATTAGATCTGCCCCATTTAGGTTCTCATCCATCTAGTTACTTCCCACCTTAGCACCTATCCTATCTCCTTTCTCATCTTGTTCTTCCTCATCTTGTTGTTCTTCCCCATGTGGCTCTTCCTCATCTCTCATTTTGTTCCTCTAGTATATTCTCTTCTAGCCCTTCAATCCAGTTCTTCCCATCTAGTCTATTCCTCTCCAGTTCTTACCCATCTAGTTCTTTTGATCTCTTTTTTCCCCTCTCTCTCCTCCCCTCAGTCTCCTTATTTTCTCAGTTCTCTCCAAGTCTCTCAGGAATCCATTAATAAACCCAAGCAATAGCAATCCTCTGGCAGAGCAAGGTCACCAGGCTGTAATTCTTATGGGATCATAAAGGCAGGTAAGAATTTTCCTCAGGTAGTGACCACCAAGCTTTCTTTTACAACCCAAAAGAGGAGTGGTAAAGGAGGAGGTCAATAGAGAGCTAATGATTGGTTAGTATATCAAGAAGGGAATTTATGTGCTCAATCTACATTCCAAGAACTGGTTAGGTAAGAAATTAGGAGTCTATTAGTAAGGCTGTAAGGAAGGAGGATCTCACCCTAAATTACACAAGAAATAAAACTATCCGCCTGACCTAAGAGACAGGTGTTGTTTCATTTGGCTTTGGATGTTTGATAGATATTTTAGACAAATACACTATTAGGAGTTCTTGGAAACATGCATAGCACTATAAAAGAATCACTGTAGGAACCAGCTAAGATATGTACAAAAGCTAAAATGTCACCAAGACCTCTTAAGCCATGACTTAACTTTCAGAAAAGTTCTTGATTTTTCCAAGTAGTAGCTGAATTCTATTACATTTTCCTGTGGCTTGTAGCAAATTCTATTTCCTCTTCTAAATTAAAAAAAAATTTTTTTCCCCCTTTATCAAGGTATCTCTTTCATTGCTCTCCTACTCTATCCCTCCCCCAGCTCAACCATCCCGTTTCCTCATGTTCTCATATCCCATCTCCTCCCTTCTACTGCCCCCTCCCCAGTTTACCCAGGAGATCTTATCTCTTTCCCCTTCCCAGGATGATCCACACATCCCTCTTTTGGAGACATGACTGAACAGCTTAAACAGAAGATAAGAAATGGAGGAATCATTTGGAAACATCTTTAAACAGTCAATGATGTGAAAGTATTTTTACTTCCTGAGCAAAATTTTGCCTTTTAGAGCAGTATATCATCATACATTAAGGCCCCAGTTTAGAATGTGCATCTCTGAAGTAATATTTGGGATATATTAGATTTCAATAGAACCAATACTGAACATTCTCAAAAGAAAATTATTATGTAAAGAAAACAGAGAAAATAAATCAAGAACTCTATTATTTTATTTATACACACATGCACACGCACACACACACACACACACACACACACACAATGTGCTAGTGACACATCAGATTTTATTCTCAATAAATATTCTGAGCTGGTTTGGGATCTTTATGTCTCACCACTAGGAAAAAGAAGGCACACATTTGGGGAAAGTTTGCTTGTAACATGACCTTTAGTCTTTGGAAACTGTGGAACTGGTAAATTGGATGCCTCTAAATTATACAGACGTTAATGCCTTTTCCTATTAATGGGATAATTTATTTTATCTAAGTGCCTCTGTTTATCAGCATTCATATCAGTTGAGTGTTTAATATTAAGGAAAAAGGGTTTATATTAAAAAAAGAGCCATGCATCTCTTATTGCTTTGTAAATGTCAAGGATCATAGACACTTAGATTCAGCTCTGCTCTTTGACACTTTAAATGGTTTCTAATTTTCTCCATGGAAGCATTCAAATTGATTTCTATTTGAATTCTTTTATAACATCCTCTTTTTCATATTCCAGTGAGAATTAAACATCACAGACCTCAGCGATTTTCCAAGAATAAGGTAAGAGGAGGCACAGTATATGTGTCAAAGGATCACCTAAGGGCTGTGACCCCTAGATTGTGTACTCAGTGCCTGAAGGGTGGAAACCTGCTGCCATCTGATTATTAGACTTCTTGCCTCTTACATCACTAAAAACTAGAGACTGAGGTATTAATAATATCACTCAATAATCTTTAGTAATTACAAATTATATTTTTAAAAATTTGATTACATGAGAGTGGTTTTTCCATACCTCCTTCATTTTGACCAACCTCAGCATGCCTGTTTCCTCTAGTCTCCCTCTTCTCCTCTACTCAAACCTCAGCATCACCTTTCTACACTCTCATATTACCTGTTTTATTATCCCCTCCCTTAAGCCACCCCTCCAAATGTCCTTCTTCCAGTTTCCCAGTTTCTGCAGGAACTCGACGTTGAGCACACAGCATTCAAGATGTGAAATGAGGACACACGTAGGAAGGAGAACATGCAGCATTTGCTGTTCTATGCCTGGGTAGTATTTCCCATCATAGTTTTCCAGGGCAATCCATTTACTTGCCAATTTCATGTTTCTTTACAGCTGAAAAAAATTCCATTGTGCATATATACCACATTTTTCTTACCCATTAATGGGTTTGTGAACATCTAGGCAATTTCATTTCCTGTTTTTTTGTGAATAGAGTAAGAATGAGCATGCGTTAGCAACTATCCCTGCAAATATCTCTGTAGTAGGATATATAGTCCTCTGGCTATATTCCCGGAAATGGTATCTGTGGATCATAGAGTAGTTCTGTGTTTGAGGAATATCTACATGGATTTCCACAGTGGTGGCGCCAGTTTGCACACTCCTTCCCACAGTGAATCATGCTTGCTCTTTTACTGACAATCTCACCAGCATATGCTGCCATTTGATTTCTTTAGATTTAATTTTTTAAAAAAATTTTGTGCAGATGAGTGTTTTGCCTTCATGCACGTTTATGTACCATATGTGTGGCTGGTGCCCCTAGAGGCTGGAAAAGATCATTGGATCTCCTGGAACTGGAGATCCAGACAATTGTGTGGCAACATGTGGATGCTGGGAATAGAACCTGGATCTTCTGGAAGAGCAGCCAGAGCTCTTAACCATGGAGCTATCTTTTTAACCTTGGCATCTTGGTAATAGCTATTCTGACTGGGGTGAGGTGAAATCTCAAAGTAGTTTTAATTTTCATTTCCCTGATAGATAATGATGTTGAACACTTTTAAAATTGTTTGTTAGTCATTCATGTTTTTTCTTTTGCAAATTCTCTTTTTGTATCTATAGCCCATTTTAATCGGGTTGTTTGTTTTCTTGATATTTTTGTGTTTTTATTTCTTTGTATACTATAGATTTTAGTCCTCTATCAGCTCTGTAGCTGGTGAAAATTTTGTACCAATAAATCAACAGCTTCCTTTGCTGTACAGGAGCTTTTAGTTTCATGAGGTCCCATCAGTCAGTTGGTGGCCTTACTTTCTGAGAAAGTGCCACATGATATTTAGAAAGTCATACCTATGCTTACATCTTGCAGTATGCTCCCTACCTTGTCTTCCAGCAGATTCAGAGTTTCAAGTTTTATGTTATATCTTCAAATATATTTGAAGTTGACTTTTGTGGATAGTGAGAGATCAGGATTCAGTTTCATTCTGTTGCATGTGGACAGCCAGTTTTCTCAACACCATTTGTTGAAGATGCTGAGTTTTTCCTCTGGGGTGCATTTTTGTTGTCTTTGTCAAAAAATGTATGGCTATAGTTGCCTGGACTTAAATCTGGGTCTTCTGTTTCATTATTCTATGTGTCTGTTTTTATGTGCTATCACCATGCTGTTTTTATTATCATGGTTCTGTAAGTGTAACTTGAAATTGGATATGGTAATTTCTCTAGTATATTCTTACCCTCTTCAGGATTGTCTTTCCTATCCAGGATCTTTTGTGTTTGTGTTTCCACATGAATTTTTTTTTTCTATTCCTATGAAGAATGGGGTTTTATTTTTTGTAATGACATTGAATCTCTAAACTGCTCTTGGTAGAATGTTCACTTCCACAATATTATTTCTACCAATACACGAGCATAGGTAGTCCTTCTGTCTTCTAGTGTTGTCCTTGACTTACGTTTTCAGAGTTTTCGAGTTTTCCTTGTGTAAGTCCTTCATCTTCTTGGTGAGTTTACTCCAAGGGTCATGTTTCCTCCCCCTTCTATTGTGAATGGGATTTTTTTTTTTTTTTTTTTTTTTTTTTTTTTTTTACTGATTTCCTTTTCAGTGTTTGTCATTGGCATATAGAAAAGCTACCAATTTCTGCATGTTAGTTATACATCCTGGTACTTTACAGTAAGTGTTTATTAGCTCTAGGAATTTTTTGGTGGTGTCTTTTGAATTTCTTAATTGTCTTTTCCAACAGTTTAGTACTAGATCACCTCTATAGGGAAAGGCAAGCCTTTTGATAATTCACTTTAATGGGCAGCCAGCTACCTTCCCTGGGCTACAATGCAGACATGCCTTCTGACACGTGTGAATAGGCTACTGAAGTCCTAGAAAGCAAATAAATCACGCACTGGGAACAGGTAAGGCTTCTAAAGCCTGAGAGTCAGCCAGCTGGCTTGTTGTAAGAAACTCAGTTCTGAAGCCCCTGTGAAGCTACATACATAGACCATACATAGAGACAAGCATCTTCTACACCCCCACCAGTCACCCACCAGTGCAGCCTGGACCATACATAGATCTCAGACACTAACAGGTGTCCTACTTCCATACCCAGTGAGTGAATCCCATAAACAGATGATGTCTTGACCACTGAGACACTGATAAACAAAACTGACATTGATTGCATCTGAAGAACTTCCATGTTCACTACACTTTTGTGCCCAGCTGAAACCAAAGCCAACATAATCTACTCATTTGATACTCTAGAACCAAATTTCACAAGGGAGTATTTTACTGTTCATACACTGTGAAAAATTAATATAAGTAACTGACATCCTTGATACACATGTTAATGTAGGGACAAAAGAAGCATGTAAACAAGTGCATGCGATGTCTTCAACAGAACACAATGGCTCCAAAGAAAAGGAAGATATCAAGTTGGTTGAAAAAGGGATGAAAATAAGGATTATACAGAAGCTCAGTCAGACAAAAGTATGGACAGAAAAGTCATTAAAATTAAGAAAACAATTCATTTTTTAAAAGGCTAAGTGAAAGCAGATGAGGTCACTAAAAGGAACAAACAGAAATCTTGTAGGCAAACCAAACAACAACAATAACAAAATCCCTAAAATGAACATTGAAAGAAAGAAAACCAAATTGGACAAAAAAATGCCCAAACAAAATAAAATAAAACAAGAAGCTCATTAAAATAATCATGGAGTTTGTTCTGTGTTGGCCAACTACTCTTGGGCATGGAGCCTACTCTGAGGTATGGTTGGTGTACTTAGTGAGAATCCATTAGGGAAAACTGATTTTCTCTTTTCTGGCAGGCATCAGTTGCAAATAGCTTCCCAGTTAGGGGTAGGGATGGTTTTCCACTTCTTCATCTCAATCCCAGGACTCCACCCAGCTTGAAACTGTGCTCACCCTATGTGTGCTGCCACGATGTCTGTGAATTCATATGTGCATCCATCCTGTTGTTCCTGGAAGATGCTGTTTCCTTGTTATCACCTCTATCTTTTACAGTCCTTCTGCCAGTCCATTTAGAGCTGAATGCTCCAAAGTCTCTCTCTCTCTTTGCATACATTATTAATTTTTATTTCTCTGTGTTAATTCAGCTTCTCTAATGAGGGCTGAACAAAGCACTGATCAATGGGAATAGTGATATGTCATTATGAGTCATTTTTTTGCTATACTCCTTTAGTAGAATAATGACAGTAGTATTTCCCCTGGGCACTTGACATACATAGTTTCAGGTTCTTGGTCACTTTAGCAGTGTCAGGTATGGGTTCCATCTCATAGGCCTTTAATCAATTCAAAACTTAGTGAACTGTCCTGAGCTAGTGAATTCATAGATCTTGGAGGAGAAACTACAATTACCCCTTTACTAAGCCAGCAAAACCTATCACATTCTAAATATTTGTTCTTATACCCACAGATAAGTGTAGTCCTCATCAAGGAAACTTCTCTTTGCAATTGAGGGAGACCATTATAGGAAATCAAAATACATATTTGTAGAGATCAGTCCCAATGCGTAACCTAAGGCTCAGGATTCATTGTGGAAGAGGGGGCAGAAATATTGTAAAAGCCAGAAGATCAGGGTATTTGCTATGATATTGTGTCTCCTAGGAATGTCAAAGATAGACTCATGAATTCTCACCAACACGCTTGCCTAAATATGAGCTTAACAAATACAATAGCAACAGATGTACTAACAAGAGCCCAAGATACCTCATCCCCCCCCCCCCAAAAAAAAAAAACTACAGGCAACTAAAGAGGACTGAAAAGAAGAGTTATAGACCTCTTGAAATGTAGTGCATACAAATTGGTTAACCAAAATCAAGTGGTCACCTCTGAAATCATATATGTAGCACAAGAATACCGACTGAGAAGGCTGTGTTTATGTATTTAGGGATATACTTGCACATATATAAACATATATGTATGTAATAACTAATCAAAAATGAGGCTATCAATGATAAAAGAGAGACCAAAGAGGGGTATATGGCAAGGTTTGGAGGGAGGAAAGGAAAGGGGGGGTGAGATATAATTATATCATAATCTCAAGAAATAAAGACATATTTTTTAAAACATGTGATTGGTTACTTCCATAGCTTTGTGCCACCATTGCACCAGTATACATTGCAGGGAGGTCTTTGTGTTAGATCACAAGGCTTATAGCTGGGTAATATTGATGACTGTCTTTATCTTCCAATAGCATACAGAGTACCTTTCAATACCATGAATGCTAATCAGTAGGGCTAAAGCTTCTATTTGGGAACTAGCTCGACATTTCTACATTCAATAACATAAGTAAGTGCTGTCTCCAGCAATAAGATTCTACCACCAGGTTGTGGAGAACAACCAATAGCCTTGGCAATAGCTTATAGTGTGTGCAGGGCAAGGTCTATGGACCTCTTGGTCAATGACTCAACAATATGTGACCCATTCCTGCCCTGGAGGTTTTATTTGGTTATGTAAGATGTCTAGTTGGAGCAGCCTCTCCCCTATTAAATGGTGACACTTCTATAGTAGTAGGTTTCAAAGACCTTTAGAGTTAGTTGTCCCTTTCAATATTCCCATCTTACCCTTGTTTCTCATCCCTTTCCCTATTAAATCTCCCCATTTAATTTAATATTCTTGTTTTCTCTTTATCTCTTCACAACACCGTATTCTATTTCTTCTTCCTTGGGAAATCCTCTTCTCTCCTGATCGCTTACAAAGTACCTATCTTCCGTGGTTATTCTAATTGTAGCACACGTACCAAAGCTTAAAAGTTAACATCACCACAAAGGAAAAAACATGCAGTATTTGTCTTTTTGGAGTCCTGGGTTGCCTCACAGCCTTTTTGGACGCAGTATTTTATCATAGCAACATAAACAGAGGTACTATACTAGGATTATGATGTAGTGGGTAGCCATCCCAGCATTGGCCTGGAAGTTCCAACCCCCACTGAGGCTTTGGTAATGGTCACACCCACAAGGCGGGGCAGAGGAGGAAGCGGAAGACGAAGGATCGGGAAGTACTCACTCTCTTGGTTCCCGGACTCTGGACGCTGGAGGTAGACCGAGCAGAGTTCTCCAGAGAACAACGCCGGATTGTGCTATACCCTTGCCAGACCCTGTAACCTACCCCCTCATTTGTAAGTACCCCACAAAATAAACCTCCCTTTTAACTACGTGGAGTGGCCTTAATAATTTCACCAATATTATGAGAAATGCTTAAGTGAATTATAGCCTAGAAATGTGCTTTGGTACCACATTAATAATATAGAGTCTTCCTCTTGGAGCCGTTTACACTAAGAACAAGCCCAGATTTGAATTCTCCACTTTTATTCCGATGTCTTCCATCTGTCCCTAACAAATAAATGGTTTTGAGCCCTGCTTATTGAACAACACAGACAACATGGTATAGGAAAGGAATGAGGGAATCTTTAAGAAGTTACTTTATGACTACCAACTGACCCAGAATAGTACTCAAAACTGCAAACAGATGTTACCAGCCTATATTCTCATGTTGTTTTATGGTGGATATTTGTTTAAGGTTGATTTAAACTTATTAGCTTCTTTTAGCAAATGACTACCACAACACACACACACACACACACACACACACACACACACACACATGCACACACACACGCACACATTGTTCTGGATCTGGAGAATAAAAGAGTACATTGTTTAAAATTAAATTTATACATTTATCTTAGGATGGAAAAGTTGATTATATGGAAAGTCAAAGGCATAGTAAGGTTGGTTACATTGTTTTCTTAAATGCAATTTAAGCTTAAACAGGCTGAGCACACAGTAGGACAGCATATTGAGCACATAGTAATAAATGATCTCCAAATATATTAACTTGTTTTCAAGGTCTGGAAAAAGTTCAGTTTCTGAAGCCAGGAGGCATTTTTTGAAAACTCTATTCTGCAAAAATGTATGGATAACTATCATTATGAGAACACAAAGTATAAAACTCAGTAGTAGGCAAAAGCTCAAAAGAGAAAGATAAGAGAATCAAATCTTATCAATATAGAGACCCACCAGCCCACAAAGATAACAAGAGAGGATAAAAGGAACAAAGGAAATGCAACTCAACCTGAAAAATCCACATGGCAGGTGTGTGGATTTTATATGCCAATAATAGCCTTGAATGCTAACAGATTAAATTGTCCAATTAAAACATTTAAATTGTTAAATGGGTAATAGTAAAACTCAATGATAACACTACCTATAAGAAACACTTGGGAGCTGGAGAGATTTCATGGTTAAGAGCATACACTACTTTTGCAGAGGACCCAAGTTTGGTCCAAGTACCTGAATTGGGTGGCTCACAAATAACTGTATCTCCAGGAATTCAGTACTCTCCTCTTCTGGATTCCATGTAGCCAAGCATGCACACACACACACACACACACACACACACACACACACACACACACAAGACCATGTAGCCAAGCATGCACACACACACACACACACACACACACACACACACACACACACAAGATATTACACATAAATTGAGATCCAGAGTAAGTAGGAGCAGCTATACTTAAATCAGATAAAACATCCATAAACACAGAGAAAGTCATTACATGTTGCTGAAGACACCAATTTAGTAAGATGAAATAATTAGTGTAAATATATATTACCCAAGACTGGAATATCCAATTATGCAAAATAACTACTAAATGTAAAAGGAGGGATTGACTCAAATACAGTAGCTAGAGCTCAACACTCCATTTTCATTAAGGGATGAGATCATTCACACAAAAACTTAATGAGGAAACATGTAGATGATGTGTACTAAAGATCAAATGGACCTAAAAAATTTTACTGACTATTTCACTCAACAGCTGGAAAAGCCATATTCTTTTCATCAGTATATGGAGTACTCTTCTGCAGAGACCACAGTTTACGGTATAAAAATTTCATAAATAAAAAATGACCTTATGCATATTATCTACATAGAATGGGATAAGCCTAGAAATTAGCAACAAGTAGATGCTGATAAATTCATAAACACATGCCATTAAGCACCATGATCTTGAATGGCCAATAGACCAATGAAAAGACAAAAAGGGAAATAAAGGAATTCTAAAATGAATTAAAATGGAAGCAAAACAAGCAAAACTAATGGGATACAACAAGTTTCAATAAAAAAGAAGTGTATAGTGGTAAGCACTTACAGAAAAAAGAGATGTTGTTCAACTAGAGACCTGGTTTTGCAACTTAAACTAAAACTAAACAGAAACTAAGTCCAAAATTAGTGGAAGAAAATAAACAATGAAGACCAAAGCACAGATAAATGAAATAGAAACTATAAATAAAGGCAAATGAAAAACAAAGAAGTGATTTTTAAAAAAAATTTATTAACTAACATTTTTCATTTATTTTACATACCGACCACAGTTTCCCCTCCCTCCTCTCCTCCTGTTCCCTCTCCTCAACTCCTATCTACCCTCTCCCCATTTACTCCTCCTCCATCTCCACTCAGAAAGGGGCAGGCCTACCATGCATGGGCTTGAACAAAGCATGGCACATCAAGTTGAGTTAGGACCAAGATCCTCCCCCTGCATCAAGGCTGGGGAGGTAATCCAGCATGGGGAGTGGCTGGGGAGGGATGATCATAGCCAGTGAAGTAAGCCTGGCTAGCAACCTAGGTTTGAGGAGTTCATAGGCTTATGTAGAGAATTTATTACTGATGTTTAAACTAAATTGACAAAGCAGTAAACTGCCTTCTAAATGTTTTGCTTATACCCATAGACAGAGGGTGCTCTCAGCCCTAGTCAGAGAAGCTTGTACTTACAAAGAAGGGAATTAAATACAGAGATTCACAGCCTCCTCAGATGCAGAGAATGAACAGCAGACGTGGGCCACTCCTAAACCACACCTGTGTACTCACAACTAAAGCTCAGGGAGCATGGTGGAAGAGTGGACAGATGTATATAAGAGCTGGAAAATTGGGTAAAGGGATAAAGAGTGTTCTTCTCTAGGCTTGGGTTCCTAGTTTGAGCATTTGTGCTGGACAGCATGGACAGTGGTATGCAGTTGGGCTGTTTACTTTGTTTATTGTAATGTGGCCCTTGCCAGTGGCCATACCCTGACAACAACCACAGCAATCCCAGGTGGGACTTCCTTGCAGGGTCAAGACCTGTGGTCACAAGTCAACCTATATATCGGCAGAAGAGTTTCCTCCCAGCCACTGACCATAACTAACCTAGTCAATGCTTACAAACACTAGTAGCTGGAGAGTTTCTCTCCAGGTCCCGCCAAGCCCCCCGCAGTCCCACAGCCTACTTATAAAATAATCACTCAGATGCTTATATTACTTATAAACTCTATGGCCATGGCAAGCTTCTTGCTATCTAGATCTTATATCTTAAATTAACCCATTTCTGTTAATCTATAAGTTGCCACGTGGCTCGTGATACTTACCGGTATCTTACCATCTACTTCTCATGGTGGCCTCACGTGCTTCTCACAGTGGGTGGCGGCTGGCAGTGTTTCCCCCCTCAGCCTTCCACTTCCCAGCCTTCTCCTCTCTCTTTGTCCCGCCTATATTTCCTGCCTGGCTATTGGCCAATCAGCATTTTATTTATTAACCAATCAGAGCAACACATTCAGCGAATACAGAACATCCCACAGCACACCCTAGCAGACTTCAAGAATATTTAAACATTTCCATCAAGCTAAAAGTCTAAAGGAAACCCAGAAAAGAGCATATTTTACAAAGTTACATTTCAGTTCCAGTGATTTTAATCGTAGTTGAGGATGTTGCTGTAGAAAAGGAATAATTTGATAACAGAGTGGTTGAAAACTTAAAAATATGCTTGCCAAAATAAAAATAATTGCTCAGAGGAAGGGCTGGGGAAAAATAAATAATAGGAGCACCTGAAGATGTAAGCTAAGAGCCAAGACACAAAAATCAAATATGAATGTTTCATTGTATCTGTCTAATGGACTTTTCAGAAAAAAAGAGTGTAGAAGAAATTAAACAAAGTCTGGTCTTGGGGATCCTGAAAAAAATGACATAAACATTTATTCTGGGAACTGATGAGCTATTTCCTATTGACATCCTAAGACACAATAAAATAATAAGCTTCCAAGAAAGGACAAGCCTTTGATAAAGGAAAAACAATCAGAAGGGCATTGCATAATCTATCAAAGACAGTAGATTCTGGGAGGCTCAGCACAGTCCAGAGAAGTGGCTGAAAGTATCAAAGACATTCATAAAGTGTTCTAGTGAGATTTCTGAGGAGATAAATGCTTAGAATACATCTAAGTATATGAGAGGTACATAATTAAATAAGCCAATGCACTATTTACTTAAAAGTATTCAATTTAGCTCATACACACACACACACACACACACACACACACACACACACACACACACACATCTTTTCAAACACACAGACACATATAAAATCTTTTTGAACAACTATGAGTTATAGCAAGAAAAAAAATCCATTCAGAACACTTTCTTGTATTTCTTAAAATGCATTAAATCCTATTGTTATCTATATGACTCTATTGCATGCCAGGACTTCTTATTCCCAGTGGAGCACAACTCAGCACTGGTTGATCAACCTCTTCCCATTTTGTCTCATTATTCTCCCCATGACTGGGGTAACCAGCATTCCACTCTCAAATTGCATGATATCAACACTTTTAGTTTCCATATGAGAGTGATCATGCCACATTTTTCTTTTTATTGATCAAATAGCATTCAAGTATGTTTTAGATTGTATATATAATATGAAAAAATTATATATTGTTATATATATATATATATATAATATGAAGAAAAATGCTGAATCTAGGAAATTCCAATGTAAATAATCCCAATCCAGGATATCATAAGAAGGAAATCCGAGGAAGCCTGTAAACAGGAAGTTTGGAATGCACTCCTTATAAATAGGAGTTGGGTGTTGGAATGGAGATTTGCCTTCCAAAAAGAGACAGATTTATTTTAAACCAGTTTGTTACAAGCAAACTAGCATGTGGCTGCTGTACCTAGAGTAAGAACACCCTGGCAATATCCAAACCTTTTCAGCCTGCAAGTCTACAATCTCTCTCTTTTTAAAAATTTATTTTTGTTTTTAAAATGATCTTACAAGTAGTAAGTTTTCACATGGAATTTTCACATACATACTTCATTTTGGTTGGTTCTCCACTTCTCTTTTCTCTTTCCCTTTTTCTCCTCTGGACATTTTTGTACCCAGTGTTCTCCCTTAGAACAAAGCCTGAAATCTCTTTTTGATGTTCACTTACCTCTTGTTTATTTTCTTCAATTTTTGTGTCACTTCTTGCTATACTCTACCTATGGACTAAATGGCAAATGAAACTGCCCATTACATTTCTTATGTAGTAGGACATGCTTATAGTATAGTTGACAAACAATTGCTTTTAACATTTTGTTTGGTTATATCGTAAAATTTATTCATCTGAGAAATGAAGTTTTTCCCAGATTATTTGTTATAGAAAGCAATTATCCTCTGAGTAGACCCTTTTAGCTGTTATGGGCAATGTCTGTATATCTCCTCTAAACCAGAAAAGTAAAGCCATTCTATTTATGTTGTTCAGATGATTGGTTTTGTGACTGTTCCATTAAGTGAGGGGACTCTTCCTTGATGAGCATGACTAACCAAACCTGATATGGCCCATAATATGAAAGTGAAATATACAGTTCACCTTTCAGGTCCAGGAAAGCATTACAGCTAACGCTGAAAATGCAAAGTAAGTTTGGGAGTCAGTCTTAAAACTTGACATTTTTTTTTTTTTCAGAGCATTAACATCCCCATGTATGAAGTACTTTATAAGTGAGAACAATTAAATAATCCTAAAATAAATTGTATTATGGGTGAGGTTGAACACAACTAACAGTAACTATTCTCCTGGTCCAGGATTTGTCTCATCCTAAATTTGACCTTTTCCTAAACTTTTACTAGAGGTATAGAAGAAGATAAGAGCTGTAATTAAAACAGCTTGTGATTTCAGCCAAGATTTTGATGTTGAACTGAATAAAGAAGGTTTTGGAAAGGAATGTGATATAAATGTTGCTGTATATGACCCTCTGTTCTTGTGAGAAGTGACTGTAGAACATTATCACTTGGGAGCTATTTTTATTTCTCACATATGAAAATGAAGGAATATTTACAGAATTTAAATTAGTATTTGTTAAGACTAAAATTAAATGTTTCAACAGTTTATTGAGGCATAATTTATATAGTATAGAATTTTGTTACATCAAGTATATAATTCAACTTTTTAAATAGTAAATTTAGAGTTATACAACCATTGTCACAATCTAATTTTGGAATATTTCAATCATCACAAGGGGAAATATCCCTTATGTTTGCAGTGGTTCTGTAAAGAATGAGATGTTTCGTCTTTCGTGTCTTTCTAAGCACAGCATCTCTGGGTGCCATCTGTATTGGATTAGGAAGCAGAAGAGACAACTGGGTTGATTTCCTTTTTCATTGTATATATATATATATATAGTGTGTGTGTGTGTGTGTGTGTGTGTGTGTGTGTGTGTGTGTGTGTATTTGTTTTTGAGACAGGATCTCACTATACAGCCCCATCTAACCTGAAACTCACTATAGACTAGTCTGGTACCCAATTCACAGAGATCTGCCTATGTCTGCTGGGACTGAAGACGTGTGTCACTATGGCCACCCAATTTTCATTTTTATATGCATTAGACTTTATACTAGTTGAAAAGAGACAATTATGTGGCTAATATAAACCTTTTCATCCAGCACTATACACAAATCATTTCTCCAATTTATTCTTTTAATATGTAGCTACACTGTGATCATTATCTGTAGGACATGATTCTAAGTTCATTCTTAAACCCAAAGATACGTGTAGCTACCAACCCTCTTCAAAAAGGGTCTCTTTTTATAGTAGATGGAGACTACCTGAGAAAACATAACTGAACACAGTTTGAAGATCATCAGATCACAGGGAGCCCAGCCTCTATGGATACATTGACACCAAGGTTACTATATCTACGGCTCAGAAAACATTGCAGGAGAGAGGGTGAAAAGTTTGTAAGAGCCAGAACACCATAAGTCTGCTCCTAGAAATAGCTGCATAAATAAGACCAGAACAGTGGCCACATCAATGGACATGGTAATATGGAAAGGGGAGAATGCCATAAGGTCCCACCCATAGATAAAGATCAATGACTGCTCATAGAAGGAGGTCCCTGTCTCTCCTGGGGGTAAGCCCCTTTTGGTTGTCCAAGGCAGAGTGGTCAGCCTTGAAACCATGTTCATAGAAACAACAGAAAGGAACTTAAAAGGTCATACATAAAAATATTTGTACATATATACACATACACAAACACATACACACACACCAATAAAGAAAAAGAAGGCTCATAGATTGTCTCCTCTCTCTCTGTTCCCCCAGATCCAACCCTCAGTTTCATCCCTAGTACTGCAAGAGGTCACCAGCTGCAGCTACCCTCCCCCCACCATCTGTGGATCCCACAGACCATCTCCTCCCAGTCTCATTCCCTTACTCATTCCTGTATCCTAGGAACCAACACCAGTAGACACACCCTGCTAAACCTCAAGCCGTGTCTCCAGAAAGTCAGGTAGGTTGCCCACAGACCTTTCCCTTTTTGTTCCTCTGGACCCAGTCCCCCAGTCTCATCCATAGCTCTGCAACAGAACACCTCTTGTATCTGTCCCTGTTCCCATTCCCCCAGCTCCTATGGATCCCACAGATCTTCTACTTTTAACCTCCCTCTCGACACTTGTTGCTTTTTCACAGACCCCAGGCTGAAGGCAGACCCAGACTTCTCCTATCCCTCTTGAGATCCAATCCTCCCAGTATCATGCCCAGCTCTGTAGCAGGGAACCCACTGTGTTTTCCCTTTCCCCTCTTACTCTGTCCCCAATGGATCATGAAGACCTTCTCCAACATTTCTTCCTCCAATTCATCCCAGTATTCCAACCTTCAATATCAGCAGGCATTCTCTGGGACCACACCAGCTGAGCAGGCCATGAAAACAGTCAGTGCAGACCATCATACTCTCTGACAATCCAGAGAGAAGTCAGAAACCAAGGAACAAAACACCCACTCAACAAAGACAAATTCAGAAATCATCAACTAGGCATGTAATCATCCCAAATAAAGATGCCTAGACACCAGTATAAAAACCACAGTAACAGCCAGGGCAATGTCTCCATTAGAGCCTAGCTATCCTACCACAGCAGATGCTGAATATTCTAGCATAGCTGAAGCATAATAAAAATAAGAAAAAGACCTTAAAACCATGTATATGAATAGAGTAGAGGTTCTTAAAGAGGAAATGAATAAATCCTTTAAAAAAATCCAGGAAAATAAAAACAAAAAAATTGGAGAAAATGAATAAAACCTTTAAAGAAACCAAGAAAGCATGCAAACAATTGGAGGAAATGAATAAAACTAAAAATTTAAATATAGTTAATAAGCAAAACACAAACTCAGGGAATTCTGGAAATGAAAAATTTAGGAATTCAAACAGGAATTACAGTGGCCAGCTTCACAAACAGAATACAAGAGATGGAAGAGAGAATCTAGGTGTTGAAGATAGAATGTAAGAAATGGACACATTAGTCAGAGAAAATGTTAAATCAAACACCTGACCCCCCCCCCCCAAAAAAAAACCCTCTTAACAAAAAACATTCAGGATATCTGGGACACTATAAAAAGGTTAAACATAATAATAATAGGAATTGAGGAAGGAGAAGACTCCCAACTCAAAGGTCCAGATAATGTCTTCAACAAAATCGTAGAAGAAAAATTTCCTAACTTTAAAAAGGAGATGCCTATAAAGGTATAAGAAGCATACAAAACACTAAATAGATTGGACCAGAAAAGAAAGTCCCATCTACACATAATAATCAAAACACTAAACATAAAGAATAAAGAAAGAATATTAAAAGCTACAAGGAAAATACCAAAATATAAATATAAAAACATATAAAGGCAGACCTGTTAGAATTATACTAGAATTCTGAATGGAGACTCTAAAAGTCAGAAGGGCCTGGATAGATGTCTTGCAGACTCCAAGAGACCACAGATGCCAGCCTAGACTACTATACCCAGCAAACTTTTCAATCAAAATAGATGGAGAAAATAAGTTATTATACAATAAAATCAAATTTAAACAATATCTATTTACAAATCCCGTCCAACATAAGTTACCTGAAGAAAAACTATAACCTATGGAGGTTAACTACACCCTTAAAAGAAAAAAAGATATTCTAAGCATATGGACCTAAAAGGCAAGCTGGTATAGCCATTTTAATATTTAATAAAAAGGACTTCAATTCAAAAATTAATCAAAAGAGATGGGGAAGGATACTACATACTCATCAAAGAAAAAATTCACCAAGATGACATTTCAATTCTTAACATCTATGCTCCAAATACAAGGGTACCCATTTTTGTAAAAGAAACACTACTATAGCTTGAATCACATACTGACTCTCACACACTGATAGTGGGAGACTTCAGTACCTTGATCCCACCAACTGACAGGTCATCCACACAGAATCTAAACAGAAACAGTGGAGCTAACAGACATGAAATAAATGGACCTAGTGGATATTTACAGAACATTTTACTCAAACACAAAAGAATATACTTTCTCAGCACCTAATGGAATAGTCTCCAAAACTGATCACATACTCAGTCACAAAACAAGTCTCAACAGGTACAGGAAAATTAAAATAACCTCCTGCAAACTATTCCCTGAGACAGAGCCTGCCAGCACCTGATTGGACTAAGAGAGTCCACAAGTGCCAATCAGACTAAGAGTTGCTCCCTGAAACAAAGAGTCCATCAGCACCAACTAGACCAAGAGCTCCCACTGGACCAAGATTATCAATCAGACCAAGAAAGCCTCCCTCAGGCACAGACACCATTTGCACCAAGTGGTGAAAGAGATGGGTAGGTGCCAGTGCAAAAATACAGTCAACAACAACAACAACAACAACAACAACAACAACAACAAAACCAATATGGCTCCATCAGAACCTACATCAGCAAGACCTGAACATTCTAACACAGAAGAAACAGAAGAAATTGATCTTAAAAATGACATTAAGAAGATGATAGAAATCATTAAAGAGGAAATGAAAAATTCTCTTAAGGAATTTGAGGAAAAGTCACAAAAATTGGAAGAAATCAATAAATCCCTTAAAGAAAGCGAAGAGAAAACAATTAAACAAGTGTGAGAAACAGTTCAAGATTTGAAAACTGAAATTGAGAGAATAATGAAGACACAAACTGAGGGAATGCTGGAAGTGGAAAATCTGAGTAAATGAACAGGAACTTCAGATGCAAGCATAACCAACAGAATGCAAGAGATGGAATAGCGGATCTCTGGTGTTGAAGATATGATAGAGGAAATAAATTCATCAGTCAAAGAAAACACTAAAGCCAACAAAATCATGACTCAAAATGTCCAGGAAATTTGGGACACCATGAAAAGACCAAACCTAAGGATAATAGGGATAGAAGAAGGAGAAGAATACCAACTCAAAGGCACAGAAAATATATTCAACAAAATCATAGAAGAAAACTTTCCCAACCTAAAGAAGGAAATCCCTATAAAAATACAAGAAGGTTACAGAACACCAAATAGACTGGATCTAAAAAAAAAGTCCCCTTGCCACATAATAATCAAACCACTAAACATATAGAATAAAGAAAAAATATTAAGAGCTGCAAAGGAACAAGGCCAAGTAACATATAAGGCAGACTCATCAGAATAACATCTGACTTCTCAATGGAGACTCTAAAAGCCAGAAAGTCCTGGACAGACATAATGCAGACACTGAGAGACCATGGATGCCAACCAAGACTATTATACCCAGCAAAACTCTCAATCAACATAGACGGAGTAAACAAAATATTCCATGATAAAACCAGATTTAAACAATTTCTCTCCCTAAATCCAGTCCTACAGAAAGCACTTGAAGGAAAAATCCAACCTAAGGAAGTTAAATACACCCATGAAAACACAGGCAATAGATAGTCCCACACCAACAAATACCAAAGAAGGGAAACATACAACACTACCACCAAAAAATAACAGGAATGAACAATAACTGGTCATTAATATACATTAATATCAATGGTCTCAATTAACCTATAAAAAGATACAGGGTAACACAATGGATACAGAAACAAGATCCATCCATTTGCTGCATACAAGAAACATGCCTGGACTTCAAAGACAGATACTACCTCAGAGTAAAAGGCTGGGAAAAGAGTTTCTAATCAAATGGATTTAAGAAGCAAGCTGGTATAGCTATCCTAATATCTAATAAAATAGACTTCAAACTAAAATCAGTCAAAAGAGATCCGGAAGGACATTGCATATTTATCACAGGGAAAATCTAACAAGATGAAGTCTCAATTCTGAATATTTATGCCCCAAATACAAGGGCACCTACATTTGTAAAAGAGACATTACTAAAGCTTAAACCACACATCAAACCCAATACACTAATAGTGGGAGACTTCAACAACTCACTCTTACCAATGGACAGGTCTACCAGACAGAAATTTAACAGAGAAATAAGGGAACTAACAGACATTATGACTCAAATGGACTTAATAGATATCTACAGAATATTCCACCCTAAGAATATACCTTATTTTCAGCACTCCATGGCACCGTCTCCAAAGCTGACCACATGTTTGGTCACAAAGCAAATCTCAACAGATGCAAAAAAAATTAAAATAACCTCTGTGTCTTATTGAACCACCATGGCTTAAAGTTAGATTTCAACAACAAAAATTACAGAAAGCCTACAGTCTCATGGAAACTGAATAATGCCCAATTGAATCACCAATGGGTCAAGGAAGAAATAAAGAAATAAATCAAAGATTTCCTAGAATTCAATGAAAACAAATATACAACATACCGAAACTTATGGGACACTATGAAAGCAGTGCTAAGAGGAAAACTCATAGCACTAAATGCCCATGTAAAGAAGTTGGAGAAATCTCACACTAGTGACTTAACAGCACAACTGAAAGCTCTAGAACAAGAAGAAGCAAACTCACCCAGGAGAAACAGACACCAGGAAATAATCAAATTGAGGGCTGAAATCAATACAATAGAAACAAAGAGAACAATACAAAGAATCAATGAAACAATGAGTTGGTTCTTTGAGAAAACAAGATGGACAAGCACTTATCCAAATTAACCAAAAAGCAGAGAGAGAGCATCCAAATTAACAAAATCAGAAATGAAAAGGGAGACATAACAAGAGACAATGAGGAAATCCAGGGAATCATCAGTCATACTTAAAAAACCTGTACTCCACAAAATTGGAAAATCTGAAAGAAATGGACAATTTTATGGATAGGTACTCCATACCAAAGTTAAATGAAGACCAGATAAGTCATTTAAGTAGACCAATAACACCTAAGGAAATGGAAACGGTCATTAAAAGTCTCCCAACCAAAAAAAAAAAAAAAAAAGCCCAGGACCAGAATGTTTCAGTGCAGAATTCTACCAGATTTTCAAAGAAGAGCTAATACCAATACTCTTCAAATGGTTCCACACAATAGAAACAGATGGAACATTACCAAATTCTTTTTATGAGGCTACAGTTACCCTGATACCCAAACCACACAAAGATGCAACAAAGAAAGACCAATCTTCCTCATGATCATTGATGCAAAAATACTCAATAAAATACTGGCAAACAGACTCCATGAACACATCAAAACAATTATCCACCATGATCAAGTAGGCTTCATCCCAGGGATGCAAGGGTGGTTCAACATACAAAAGTCTGTCAATGTAATACATCATATAAACAAACTCAAAGGAAAAATGATCATCTCTAGATGCAGAAAAGGCATTTGACAAAATCCAACACTCCTTCATGATAAAGGTCTTGGAGCGATCAGGAATACAGGGAACATAACTAAACATAATAAAGGCAATTTACAGCAAGCCAACAGCCAACATCAAATTAAATGGAGAGAAACTCAAAGCAATACCACTAAAACCAGGAACAAGGCAAGGCTGTCCCCTCTCCCCCTACTTATTCAATATAGTACTTGAAGTTCTAGCCAGAGCAATAAGACAACATAGGGAGATTAAGGGGATACAAATTAGAAAGGAAGAAGTCAAACTTTTACTATTTGCAGATGATATGATAGTATACATAAGTGACCCCAAAAATTCTACCAGGGAACTCCTACAGCTGATAAACTCCTTCAGTAAGGTACTAAAGTAAGATACAAGATTAACTAAAAAAAAAAAAAATCAGTAGCCCTCCAATATACAAATGATAAATGGGCTGAGAAGGAAATCAGAGAAACATCACTCTTTACAATATTCACAAATAATATAAAATACCTTGGGGTAACTCTAACTAAGCAAGTGAAAGACCTATGTGACAAGAACTTGAAGTCTCTGAAGAAAGAAATCGAAAAAAATGGAAGGATCTCCCATGCTCATGTATAGGTAGAATTAACATAGTCAAAATGGCAATCTTACCAAAAGCAATCTACAAATTCAATGCAATCCCCACCAAAATCCCAACATAATTCTTTACAGACATGGAAAGAATAATACTTAACTTTATATGGAAAAACAAAAAACCTAGGATAGCTAAAAGAATCCTGTATAATAAAGCAGCCTCTGGATGCATCATGATCCTTGACCTCAAACTCTGCTATAGAGCTATAGTAATAAAAACAGCTTAGTACCGGCATAAAAACTGACATGTGGACCAATGGAATTGAATTGAAGACCCTGACATTAATCCACACACCTATGAACATATGATTTTCGACAAAGAAGCCAAACTATACCATAGAAAAAAGAAAGAATCTTCAACAAATGGTGCTGGCATCACTGGATGTCAACATGCAGAAGATTGCAAATAGATCCATATTTGTCACCATGCACAAAACTCAAGTCCAAGTGGATCAAAGACTTCAATATAAATCCAGTTACACTGAACTTGACAGAAGAGAAAGTAGGAAGTAGTCCTGAATGCATTGGCACAGGAGACCACTTCCTAAATATAACTCCAGTAGCACAGACACTGAGAGCAACAATAAATAAATGGGGCCACCTGAAACTGAGAAGCTTCTGTATGACAAAGGACATGGTGAATAAGACAAAATGACAGCCTACAGAATGGGAAAAGATCTTCACCAACCCCACAGCTGACAGAGGGCTGATCTCCCAAATATATATATAAAGAACTCAAAAAGCTAGACTTCAAAATACTGAACAATACAATTAAAAAATGGGCTACAGAGCTTAATGAGAATTCTCAACAGAAGAATCTCAAATGGCTGAAAGACATTTAAGGAATTGCTCAACATCCTTAGTCATTAGGAAATGCAAATCAAAACAACTCTGAGATACCATCTTGCATCTGTCAGAATGGCTAAGATCAAAAACACTGAAGACAGCTTATGTTGGAGAGGATGTGGAGCAAGGGAAATACTCTTCCATTGTTGGTGGGAATGCAAGGTTGTACAGCCACCCTGGAAATCAGTATGGCAGTGTCTCAGAAAATACTACTCTTGGGCATATATCCAAGGAGTGCTCAATCTTAGCACAAGGACACATGCTCAGCTATGTTCATATCAGCATTCTTTGTAATAGCAAGAACCTGGAAACAACCTAGATGTGCCTCAACTGAAGAATGGATAAAGAAAATGTGGTACATATACACAATGCAGTACTATTCAGCAGTAAAAACAATGATATCATGAAAATTTCAGGCAAATGGATGGAACTAGAAAATATCATCCTGAGTGAGGTAACGCAGACTCAGAAGGACAAACATAGTATGTATTCATTCATAAGTGGATACTAGATGTGAGGGAAGGGATTGCCAGACTGCAACCTACAGCTTCAGAGAGGCTAGCTAACAGGGAAAGACCCTAGGAGGGACACATGGATGACCCAGCGAAAGAGAAGTGGATGAGATTTACATGAGCAGACTGGGTGTTGTAGGGGTGGCAGAGAGCAAAGAGTGGGAGATGAGAACATAGGGAAATGTGAGTGTGAGGGTGTGAGTGAATATGGACAGAGTGGGAGGGTAGGGAGGGAGATACCATGATAGATGAGGACATCATGGGAATAGGAAGAGGCAGAGTTCTGGGGAGGCTCTCAGTAATCCACAAGGATGACCCCACCTTGAACTGCTGGCAGTGGTTCAGAGGGTGCCTGGACCGGTGTACTCTGGTGACCAGTCTAGCAAACACCCTAACAGTCATCATAGAACCTTTGTCCAGTAACTGATGGAGGCAGATGTAGAGATCCATGGCCAGGCACCAGGCTGAACTCTGGGAATCCAATGAATGAGAGAGAGAGGAGGGATTTTGTAGGCAGGAGAAGTCGAGGTCATGATGGGAAGACATGCAGAGGTGACTGGCCACATTAGTGGAATTCTACGAACTGTGGACTTGTTGCTGTGGAGACCCCATGGGACTGGACTAGGCCCTCTGGATATGGAAGATGGTTGTTTGGCTCAAACTGTTTGGGGGGCACCCAGGCAGGGGGATCGGGATCCATTCCTGGTACATGGGCAGGATTTTGGGAATCTGGTGCCTATGGTGTGATGCCTCGTGCAGCTTTGGTGCAGTGGGAAGGGGCTTGGACCTGCCTAGGCTCAGTGTGCTGGACTCTGCTGACTCCCCATGGGAGACCTTGATTTGGGGGATGTGGGAATGTGGGGTGGCTTGAGAGGGAGGGCCTGCGGTGTGAGGAGGGAGGAGGTGGGACCTGTGGGTGGTATGTAGAGTGAGTAGAAAATTTCTTAATAAAGACAAATGAAAAAAAAATAACCCCCTGCATACTATAAGACCACCACAGATTAAAGCTGGATATAAAAAACAACAGAAAGCCTATAAATTCATGCAAACTGTACAACTCTGTACTAAATAAAAACTGGATCAAGACAGAAATTAAGAAAGCAATTAAAGACTTTCTAGAATTCAATGAAAATGATTGCACAGCATATCCAAATTTAGGGGACACAATGAAAGTGGTGCTAAGAGGAAAGTTCACAGCACTAAGTGCCTTCATAAAGGAATTGGAGAATCTCACACTAGTGACTTAACAGCACACCTGAAGGCTCTAGAACAGAAAAAACTAATCAAACCCAAGAGGAGTAGATGACAAGAAATAATCAAACTGAGGGCTGAAATCAGTGAAATAGAAACAAAGAGAACAATGCAAAGAATCAGTGAAACAAAGAGTTGGTTCTTTGACAAAAATGAGCAAGATAGACAAACTCTTATCCAAACTAACTGAAAGGCAGAGAGAGGGAGAGAGAGAATGCCCAAATTCACAAAATCAGAAACAAGAAGGGGGATGTTATACTGAGGAAATCCAGAGAATCATTAGGTCATACTTTAAAAACTTGTTTCCATAGAATTGGAAAATCTAAAAGAAATGGATAGTTTTCTCAATAGATACCACCTACTAAAGTTATATCAAAATCCGATAAACAATTTAAATAGACCTATAACCTCTAAGGCAATAGAAGTAGTTATTAAAAGCTCAGGGTCAGATGGTTTTACACAGCATTCTATCAGACTTTCAAAGAAGAGTTACTCCCAATACTCCTCAAATTTTTTCACAAAATAGAAATCAAAGGAACATTGCCCAATTCATTTTATGAGGGCACAGTTACCCTAATACCCAAACCACATAAAGACTCAAGAAAGAAAGAGAATTACAGATCAGTATACCTTATAAACATAGATGCAAAAATACTCAATAAAGTAGTTCAAACTGTATCCAAGATCAGATCAAAAAGATGTGATCCATCATAAGTAGTTTTCATCTCAGAGAAACAGTGATGGAATAGCATATGAAATCTGTCAATGCAATCCACCATATAAACACACTGGAAAAAACTAAATGATCATCTCATTAGATGCAGAAAAAGCCTTTGAAAAAATGGAACCCCTTCATGATAAAAGTATTGGAGAGAGTAGGTATACAGGGACATACCTAAACACAATAACGGCAAGATACAGCAAGCCTATAGCCAACATCAAATTAAATGGAGAGAAACTCACAGCAATTACACTAAACTCAGGGCCTGTAGAAGGCTGTCCACTCTCATCCTATCTATTCAATATAGACCTTGAAGTTCTAATGGGAGCAATAAAACAATCGAAGGAGACCAAGGAGGTTATGTATTGGAAAGGAAGAAGTCAAGGTGTCATTATTTGTGGATGATATGGCAGCATACATAAGTGCCTAAAAATTCCTCTAGGGAACTCCTACAGTTGACAAACTTTCAGTGGGGTGACTGGATACAATCAGTAACCCTCCTATATACAGATGACAATCAGACTGAGAAAGAAATCAGGGAAACAACTCCTTTTACAATTGCCTCAAATAATATAAAATATCTTGAGGTAACCCTAACCAAGCAAGTGAAAGTTTTGTATGATAAATACTTCAAGCCTTTGAAGAAAGAAATTGAAGAAGATGTCAGAAGTTGGAAAGATCTCCATGCTCACGGATCAGTAGGATTAATATAGCAAAAAATGGCCATTTTACCAAAAGCAAGCTACAGATTCAGTGCAATCGCCATCAAAATTCCAACAAAGTTCTTTACAGAACTTAAAAGGACAATTCTCAACTTCCTATGGAAAAACAAAAAACAAAACAAAACAAAACAAAACAAAAAAGCAAAACCAACCAACCAAACAAAAAACACCCAGGACAGCTAAAACAAGCATGAACAGTGAAAGAACTACTGGAGGTATCACCATACCTGACTTTAGAGTTATAGTATAACAAAACAAAACAACAACACATAACAACAACAAAATGTGTGATATTGTCATAAAAATAGATACATCAATTTATGGAATAGAATTGAAGACCCAGACATAAATTCAAACACATATGGAAACCTGATTTTTGATCAAGAAGCCAGAAATACATACTGGAGAAAAGAAAGCATCCCCAAGACATGGTGCTGGTCAAACTGAATGCCAGCATGTCAAAAAATGCAAATAGGTCCACATTTATCACTCTGTACAAAACTCAAGTTTAAGTGGATCAAAGAACTCAATATAAAACCAGACACACTGAACATGAAAAGAGAGAAATTGGAGACTAGCCCTGAGAGCATTGGCACTGGAGACAACTTTCTGAACACATCACCATTAGCATAGGCAATAAGATCAACACTTAATAAATGGGATCTCAGGAAACTAAAAAGCTTCTATAAGGCAAAGGACACCATTAATAGGGCAAAATAGCAGCCTACAGAGTGGGAAAAGATATTTTTATCAACTTCACACTGATAGAAGACTAATGTTCAAAATGTATAAAGAACTCATGAAATTAGATATCAAAAACCCAAATAATCCAATTAAAAATGGGTTACTGATTTAAACAGAGAATTCTCAATAGATGAATCTCACATGACTGAGAAACATTTGAAATGTTCAAATTCCTTAGCCACCAGGGAAACGCAAATTAAAACTACTTTGAGATTCTATCTTATACCTGCCAGAGTGGCTAAGATCAATAAAACCAGTGACAGCTCATCCTGGTAAAGATATTTAGCAAGGGAAACATTTCTCCATTGCTGGTGGGAGTGCAAATTTGTACAGCCACTGGAATTTGGGGGTATTTGGGAGATGATGCAGAAACCTAGTGTAGTGGAAACTTCCTGGAATCTATGATGGTGATCCTAATGAGACTCCTAGTAATGGGGGAATTCAGTCTCAATTGGGTATCTCTTGAAGCCAGGCTCGGCTTCCATTAGTAGGACTGGGTTACTTCAGTTCAGTTGTTGGCCAAAAGGGTCCCATGGAAATTCCCAAACAATCCAGGTTGGGGTCCCATTGCTAAGGACAACATCCACACAACTTACTGAATTTGAGCAAGCCAAGCTGGTGCCTACATGGAGCCTTCACCTCTATATTCAGTCTTTTTGGTGTGCGAAGGTACTCTGCAGGTTACTGAAGGAGAAATATGGAAACCTTTGACCTGTCATGCCTGCAAAATATGCTAGGGTGAGGGTGGAAAAGAACTTGCGGAGTAGGCAACCAAAGTCTGATTTGACTTAAGGTCCACAAGATGGAATCTGTTACCTGATACTGCTTGGGTAACCAAGAACTAGAGACTAGATAGCCCAGGGAACTAGGGTGAAACCAAACACCCTGGGTCTGAAAAAAATCAATAAAATAATTCCTCATGATCACTTACTATTGTCATAGATGAGTGCCTTATCCAATAATCATCAGAAAGGCTTTTTTTTTCTGGCATCAGATTGAACAGTTGCAGAGACCCACACCCAGACATTATGTGAAGAGAGAGTCTGAATTGGAGGTATCCATCAAATCTTTTCCCTGAGAGGGGATGGAGGACACCAGGAGAACAAGGCCCTCTGAATCAACTAATCAAGGCACATATGAGCTCACAGAGACTGAAGCAGTAAGCACAGGGCTTACATGGTTCCTTCACAGGTCCTCTGTGTATATATTATAGCTATTAGCTTAGTATGTTTATGGAATTCCTGACTGTGAGAACAAGTGCATATCTGACTCTTGTGTCTACTCTTGGGACTCTTTTCCTCCTGTTGGGTTGTCATGTCCAACTTCGATATGATAGTTTTTGCTTCATCATGTTATACTTTGTCGTGTTTGGTGGTTATCTCTTAGAAGCCTGTTGTTTTCTAATGAGAGACAGGAAGGCAGTGCACCCAGAGGTGAGGGGGCAGGGAGGGAATGAGAGAAGTAAAAGGAGGGAAACTATAACCAGGATATATTGTCTGAGAAAAGGATTTATTTTCAGTAAAGGGAAAAAAAGAAAAAGGAAGCTATCAGCTTGAGAGTTGGGGCATTTGGGGGGTTTGAAGGAGGGCAGCTGGGAGAAAGGGAGGAGGGAAAGTGTTATAACTCTATTTCAATTAAAACATAGTAAAAAATTAATATTTTTTATAAAAGAAAAAATAATCTGTAGAAATGGCAGCTGTTTGGCTGTTAAATTTTTAAGATATTTTCCTCCTTCTGGAACATATTTATCAGTTTTCTAGTTTTAAATGAAAGATTTTCTCATTAAAAATACTTGTATTCATTTCTATGACTTTCTCATTATTTGGTCAGAGACATGTGCTAAGACGAGAAGGAAATGACCTAAAGTAAGAGATCGCAGAGGATTAGAACAACACAAGTATTCTCGTTTGTTCTAGCCTTCTTGTTTCTTTTTCATTGAAAAACTAATTGTCTTATTTTCCTGAAAATGTCTAAATTTCCTAAATATGATGTTAAGATGGTTGAAAACAAAGAAAGTGATTCTCTTTTTGTTTAATTTGAGGAAGGTTTTTGCTAGGAAACTAAAGCGGTCCTGGAAATCACTGTGTGATGCAGGCTGGCTTTGAATTCACATTCTTCCTGTATCAGCTTCCCAGTGCACTGACTACATGTTTTCAATGGAGATTGTAGCTTCTGCAAATACATTTCTCTGTGTTAAGCTGTGTGTTTGCACTTATTCCTGTTGACCTAGGTGACTCCAAACCTTGTGTGAAATGATAACTGTAATCTGTTTCAATTTTCCATTTATTCAGGAGGTATTGGTGTTTCTTGGTGATTATCTTTCCTTGCTTTAGGTAAAATATTTGTATATAAACAGGCCTCTACTTTATTCTTTTATTGATCTTATCCTAATAACGTATTATTAATTCCCCAAATGAGTAGTAGAAACATCTTTTAAGCTTTTTCCTCAATTCTGTCAAGCCCCTGCAGGCTGGTGCACCATATGTTAGAGAGAATGGGATAACTGTTTCTCTAACTAACAGAAGATACATTTTAGATTAAAAGTATTAGATCAAATCATCTTTGGATGTAGAGTCATTTTGCATGCTTACCATTCATCTTTCTAGATGTACTGATGGACCAGCCTGATTTCATTTTAAGATTAAAATCCATCTTATTACAAAGTCAAAATAAGCTCATTTCTGCTTTCTTTAAAACATGGATTTGACCAGGTCTTGCCCATTTTCTGGAGTTTGACATATTCCATATCCTATAACTAACCTCCACCCTGATAAAATAAGATGTTTTGCCAAATAATTTTGAAATATTCAGCCAAATTCCCATGTAACCAAAATTCCTCTGAAAAATCCCCATACCCTTGAAAACCTCAAATCTTGCAGATTTTTGGGATATATAAATCCTGTTGTATTCCATGTGTGATGCTATTTTCTTAAACTCTGCTTTGGGGAGATAGCCTTGTCTGACAGAAAATGAAGTTTTTACAACTTGACTAAATAATTTGAATAATGGTCTTTACTCTTGTTTGGTGAGATTGATAGTACCACCATGGAAAATGTTTCTGAGTTTCAATGTCTTCATCCTGAAGGTGGAGCCCATACTATTTATAGTACTGCACTTAAAAAGTCAACATGTAGCTTTTGGATATAACAAATAGTTAACTAATTTAAAAAATTAGATGGTTTTGTTAACTTGGGGAACACATTACTCTTCCTCCTGATATATTTGATCTTTTTTCTTCTAATGTCTTAATACTGCGTCCTTTTGAATTTATTCTATGCTCTGTGAACTAAGATCCCATCTTTCACTGTAACTTTCATTGAAAGTAGTGATGATTGTCACTACCCACGGCCGTCAGGTAGAAAGTAAATAAAAATCATTTAGAAGCCAAGATCGTGATCAATATCCTGGATTAGTATTTGTGTCACAGAATAGATGGTGATTTTTGACCAACTCATTTAGTAGCCTGTGCTAACGAAATAAGTGATACAAAGTCAATGAGTTTTTAGTCTAACTTAATATTCAAATGCATGGTTTTTATTTTGTTTCTCCATCCCATCATTTCCCACACTAGAATAAATTCCACTGTCTTTTTGTTAGCTGTTTGTTGGCTTGCACTACTCTATGTAAAGTAGTGTGTCACTATGCTAAAAGAACGACCAACTACGGCTCTGACCATGAAGGTTCCTTTATATTTGCAACTTCTAATAACTTCCTTGTGAGTGATTTTTAATTATTTCCCTAAAAATTTGTTTTCTTCCCATAGATCCATTTGGTGTTCAAAGTTACTGCATACCCAGTTGAAGATCTGCAAAAAAATACATAGAAAATAATGAACAAACAAAAATCCAAATAAATATTTGTATTGTTAGCCTGTAGTAGGATGATATATTGCTCCAATGACTTCTGTCCACTGTACAAAGAAACTTGGCTGACCAAGGTTGAGAGCAACCCAGTATATGAGTTTAGCTATAAATATTTAGAAGGTCATTTACCCAGTTAGCAAACAACAACAAAACAACAACAACAACAACAACAAACAAGGGCCTTTGAGCTCTGCAGTTGTGGACTTTGGACCAAAATTACAGTACCAATCATGGAATTTTTTCCTGTGGAACAGGTCTTATAACAGTTGGGCCACACTTGTACCAGGGAACTTGTTGCCTGTAAGGTCTGTATTGCAGCATGCAGGGTCCAGCAATGACTAAGACTACAGATGAAAAGAACATACTCTTAAATGGGTTAGAATTTGCTTTGGAATTTGATGGAATTACATTGACTCTGAAGATTGCTTTTGGTAAGATGGCCATTTTTACTATGTTAATCCTACTGATCCATGAGCATGGGAGATCTTTCCATCTTCTGATGTCTTCTTCAATTTCTTTCTTCAAGGACTTGAAGTTCTTGTCATACAGGTCTTTCACTTGCTTGGTTAGAGTTATACCAAGATATTTTATATAATTTGTGGCTATTGTGAAGGGGGCTCTTTCCCTAATTTCTTTCTCAGCCCATTATCGTTTGTGCATAGTAGGGCTACTGATTTTTTTGAGTCAATCTTGTATCTAGCCACTTCACTAAGTGTGTTTATCAGCTGTAGGAGTTCCCTGGTAGAATATTTTGGGAACACTTACATAGACTATCATATCATCTGTGAATAATAATATTTTGACTCCTTTCTTTCCAATTTGTATCCCCTTGATATCCTTTAGTTATCTTATTGCTCTAACTAGAATTTCAAATACTATATTGAATAGCCATGGAGAGAGTGGACAGTCTTGTCTATGATTTTAATGGAATTGCTTTGAGTTTCTCTCCACTTAATTTGATATTGACTGTTGGCTTGATGTATTTCATGACTGGCAAAAAAGAAAAAAAGTCAACAAAATGATTTTTAATGATATTCATCTGTGCCCATAGACCATTACTTAGCCTGATTGTCATCAGAGAGGCTTACCCAGCAATTGATGGAAACAGATGCAGAGATCCACAGCCAAACATTAGGTGGAGCTTGGGAAATCCTGTGGAAGAGGGGGAATAAGGATGATGGGAGTCAGATGGGTAAAGAACACCGAGGGAAAACACAGAGAGTCAACTGACCTGGGATCATGGGGGCTCACTGGGACTGAACTGCCAACCAGAGAACTTGCATGGGACTGACCTGGACCCTCCCTGCACATGGATTGCAGTTGTATGGCTTAGTCTTCTTGTGGGACTCCTGACAGAGGGAGTGAGGATTGTCTATGACACTATTGCCTGCTCTTGGGACCACTTCCTTCTGCTGGGTTGCCCTATCCAGCCTTAATAGGAGTGAAGGTGCCTCGTCTTGTTGCAATGTGATATCTCATGGCTAGGATACACGGAAGGCCTGCACTTTTCTTTTTTGGTTTTTCGAGACAGGGTTTCCTTTGAGCCTCTCCTGGAACTCACTTGGTAGTCCAGGCTGGCCTCGAACTCACAGAGATCCACCTGCCTCTGCCTCCCGAGTGCTGGGATTAAAGGGAAAGGAGAGGGAGTAAAGGGGGTGTTGGAAAGGAGAGGTTGTGGGAGGAACTGGGAGGAGAGAAGATTGGAAGGGGACAGTGTGATCGGGCTGGGAAAATTAATTAGTTGATTAATTAATAAAAAATTAGCTTATACATCAAGCATTTGATTCAGTACTTACAGAGGCCATTCTAGACCAAACTTGTTTGTCAAGTGCTGCAGCCCAATTTATCCCAGCTCATCTGTCACAGTACAAAATTCTCAAATCTTTGAAGGGTTGTCAATTAAAATATTCTAGACAATAAAGCTGAAAATTTGTGATGAACATCTAATGATCATTTTGGAATTTTGATCATTATTCCATTTTGGAATTTTCCACTTTGAGTATTTGCTATAGCAGGACATATAACGAAAGTCTAGAAGATATTTTTTCTTTTATACTTCCAAATGCTTTCCAGAATGAATGCACAGAATTTTTAGAGCAGCAGAGAAATGGCCCAGAAAAATGGCACAGCAGTATGTTTCTGGCAGAATTTCTACATCATACAAAATGACAACCACCTGTAAGGGCAAGAAAGCTGCACTGCCAGACCCTACAGACTCGTCAAAGCCCACAGCAGTCTGCTGACACTGGGCCTATTGGCTAATGATATCAGTTCATAGGCCCTGGGAGATGCTGAGAAGTCAGTGCAGATGTTACATGTGGCCATTTACAGTCCAGATGAACACAGCTAAATATTTGTTTCTCTGTGCTTTTTTTCTTCTTCATGGAATGCAGTTCCAAACCCTTGAAACTGTCCACTCTATAGCAGCATTGGAGAGACCATTTCCTTTTTTTTGTTAGGAAGCTTTACATCTTCAAGAACTAAGATTTAATTATAAGCTCTGATATTTCATACCTTCAAGCATCAAATTCATCACAGAAATGTTCAAAGCCAAGTATTATCTGGCTAACATGGAGCTTTAGTATGAACAGTTTCATAAAAATTGACATCACTGAAACTTCAATTTGGCTGCAAGATATACCCATGAGCTTATTGGATGGAATTCTTTTTATATTGGATAGAACTCTTTTATCTGGTTAGAAGATAAGATTTGGGTTTAGTATGGTTTATTAATTATGACAATAAATAGTCAGAATAACACCTCTTTCCCTACACCATGCCAAACTAACTACTGCCATGGAAACTTCTAGATTATGATAATAAGATATGTCAGGTTTGAGGAGAAGGCATGCTATTATACTTTCAAGATATGTAAGGTTTTGCCTGGTAGGGGTGGAAGTGAAGAAACATCCTGGCTGTAAACCCATTCATTTCTATCACTGATGTCTGAAGCCCCATAAGGCCTCAATAGAAGTTATACCTGCTATGGTACAGACACGTCTGAATGGAATGGCAAAAGTCATAACGCCAGCAGAGCTGCTTGACAAAGATCCAGCAAAGCTGAGTCACCTGATGGCCACCATGCCACTTTTGGTTTTGATCTCTGCCTGTTGCATGCTTGGGGGACTTTTAATATTTGTACACTTTGGGGGTATTGGGTTGATGGAAAATTTCTTATGAATCATCTATGCCTTCTCCCAGGAATGCTGCTTCTAAGTGTCCCCAGGAAAGTCCTGAACATACTACCATCCTGCTTTTAAGGAGATATTCTTAGCTACTTGAGGTCTTCCTTATGCCTTGGAGATTGTGATATATGTTAAGAAGCCAGAGATCTCTTTATGAGGCCATGAGATATTCTTGAAACATCTGTCCCTGTACTTACTCAAGAAGAGCATAATCAAAACAAAGTAAATTTTAAAAGGCCAAGAAGATTTGATGGTCTAGCAGAGTTAGCCGCAGATCAGATTACAAGCCTCTTCCCACTATATACTAAGTCAATTACTGGCAAGTACAGCAACAAAGTTAGGTTGGCTGGAGTTATCTCTGCCCTACACAGGGACTTATATTGATGATCAAAGAATGGAGTGGATAGGTTATAAAAGGATGAGTGTCAGGACCTCCCTTTCTTAGAAAAGTTAGCTCATGCAGAAGTACTGTGATGTTACATGACCAAAGAACAACAGAATGCCGGGATTAGACATGTAAACAAATTCTATAAAAATGTAAAATGTAAACATTATATTATGCCAGAAACTGAATAATAACTGCAGCAGCTTTGGCCTGAGGATTTTTCCTGGTTACTCTGACCACTAAGAGTTAATAAGACACTGCTTGGGACGTGGCAATCTGCCCAGAGATCTGGCCTGGAGATTTTATTTGGTGTAGTGTACTTGAAACCACACAAGCTACTAGCCTGAGAACAGGCTGTCATATGCCTCTAGATTCTTAAAAATTGGGTTATAGAGTTGATGAACAAAAATGGTTATAAAAGAGAACTATCAATGATGATTAAACTTGAGAGAAAATGATTGTAAAAGATAACTCTGTTCTGTTAGAGGAAGTAAAACACAGGTCCAAAACAAAAAATGATATGATCTATGTTTTGGAACAGCATGAATCTATCCCTGCTTACTGAATTCTGTATAAAATAAGGAAATACTCTGGTTGCTAGTCAGTCAGGCTGCAAGGTCTCCCGACCATTATGCCTGGCTCATCTCTCCCTGGCTGACTCCTTACATCCTCTTGGGTCTGTCAACTGCTGGGGGCCAGCCCTGCTTTTTCAGAACCTCACTTCCCTTTAAAATGGCCCCTCATTAATTATGGAAATACCCTAGAAATATTTTGTTTGTATTTCTGGGCCAGTCCTTGTTCTCATTTTTATTCTTTAAATTTTGGTTTCTTTCTTTGGATCTGTCCTCTGGACTGGAAACCATACCCACAGGTACCCTTTATCTCACACTGATACTCTGAAGTATGTCAGGAACCCAAATAACATTTCTGTTCTCTTGAGTCCTTAGAACTACAGAACCCATTCTCTTTAGTTTCTGCTTTTCTGATTGGGTACCCAAGCAGACTTCATCATGCTTCTCAGGCTCTCTATAGGTGACCACTTTTTCCCCCTTGGGAATAGTTGTCTTTATTTTTTTCTGTCTTCATTGATTTTTAGTGGGATGTCTTGCCTTGTATACAGTTTCACAATTCTTTCTTATGTCAAATGAAGTTTACTACTAAATTCTTTTTTCTTTTGTCTCTCATGGATGTTAGAAGAAATTGCATCTCTATGACTAAGGATATTATGTGACCTTAACTACTTTATTGCTACTGGCAGATTTATACCAAATCAGTGTCTGAAGTGTGATCCTAATTAGTCTTATTAAATGAAAACCTGGAGTCAGATATCGAGGATGAAAGCTGAAAGATCATAGTAGCAGAGTAGCCACTACAGAGTTCTTACTTCTATGAATCCTCAGACCAAAAGTGAGGTGAGCCTGTCTCTACGCATCCTCAGACTGAATGGGGGTGAGATCCTGTCTTCACCTTTGTAGTGCTGGGGTTAAAGGTATGAGCCTCCCATGTTCTGGGATCAAAGGTGTGTTGCACCACTGCCTGGCCTTGTGGTTAACTAGTGGCTAGCTCTGCCCTCTGGCTTCCAGGAAAGCTCTATTTGTCAGAATACAAACAAAATAACATACAACAAGTGTTCATTTCATTTCAAAGATTCCTGAGTTCTCACTAGAGGGTAAGTCATATCTTCTACTGCTCAGGTAGGTAGATCAATCAGAGTTAGACTTGGATCAGAGTGTCTTGACTAGGGCTGGACATGGTTGAGATAGGGATATTAGTACTTGGCCAGGGTTTCAAGAAGTAAGGGGAATAAAGCATTAACTCATTTTCTCAAGTAGTGATAGCAGGCAAGTCTTTAAAAAACTTAGTTTAGGACTGTGTGTGTGTGTGTGTGTGTGTGTGTGTGTGTGTGTGTGTGTGTGTGTGTGTGTGTGTGTGGCCAAGTGTGCCCACGGCTCTTGAAGGGAGGTCATAGGACAACTTGTGGGAGTCACATTCATTCACCATATGGGTCTGTGGGTTGAAATTCCGATCTTTAAGCTTGATAGCAAGCACCTTTATCCACAGAGACTTCTTACTGTACATCTTTTTCAGACATCAGAAGAAGTCTAATATTAACTTTCCAAAGAGGAAAGTAAAAAAATATGGATAATTATTAGAAAAATATCATTATTTCCTGCATTAAATTGTTTCCTTTTATTTACTACAAATACTAAACTCAACAGATGAAAAACTTCAAGTATACATTAATTTTATTTTAAAAATTCCACATTTGCATTGTTAGGGGAAAGTATCAGTCATGGGAAATAACAAAGTAGGTCATGTCTGACTCTCAGTGAAGACATTTTTGGTTCAAGGCAAAAATTTCAGGCTATATGGGGCAGGTATGGAATGAAAGTGAACTGGAATTATTTCCTTACTATTTTCAAAGGACTGTCTTCTTCACCAAGAGAGCTTTTGGTCAATCCACCTCTTCTGAGTAGTTTAAGAGAACCACACAGGATAGCAAAGTTCAACATGCCAGGCAGGGGATGTTTCCTTGCACTGAGATTAGACACCACACTCTCCAAGCCTCACAGTGTACTTGATGTTCCTCAGGGTTTTCCTTGAATGCTTCTGAAGACATTTTGGGGAGATTACCTTTAGCTCCCACAAGCTAACCAAAGAAAGTTCTGTTGCTCAAATCTTCTGATTTATTCTTAGGTTTGGGTTTGGAATTTGTATTCTAATGTGCTCCCAAGATCTATGGGGAATTTCTCTTCCTCTCTCCTCTTTCTCCTTCCTCTCTCTTTCTCTTTTTCCTCTCCCCCTCCTCTCTGCTACTCCCTCTCATCCGACAATTCAACGTTAAGAATGAGATTAGAAGAATTTTCTTTTCCAATCAGAACAATAATAATCAGTTCAAAGCCTGCCAGTCAGCACAGCACAATGACGTGTCAAAACTGCATTTCATGACATGACCCTGGTGGCACAGAGCCTCTGATCTATGCTTGTTTGCACGAATAAAACAAGTTCTCTTTTCTAACAAACACAGGAGGAGTTTTCTATTACTACAAATCAGTTAAAGGTTGCAAGGTGTAGGGCTGCCATTAGTAATGCCGGCATGTGGAGTTCTCACCTCTTTGGATGCTCTCATGACATTACCGATTAGGCTAGGGTTTAAGATCAGGGATAAAAGGATATATATCTTCCCTTCATCTTCATCGTCAGCATTAATTTACATATAAAAGAATGCTACTTGCATTGGGTGAATATGTTCAATTGGTGGCGGTAATGCTCTTTTACAGAAACATTTGAGGCCTTAGATATTTGAAGAAAAACAAGGAACAAAGCAGGCTGTATAATAACATCCACGTTTTCTGTTAGCCTGCAGAACTATAAATTTATTGCATGTGCTCAGGAAAATGCAAAATGTGTAAAAGGAAGATTTCTTGCTGTCTCGGTGTAACTCTAATCCCCTAAATGTTTCCGCTGTTTCCAAATGCAGGAGTAGTGTGTGTATCCGGTTCAGACGGGGGATTCTGTCAGGGTGTGATTCTAAAAAGGGCAGGACATCTGAGGATTTATTGTTGGTTGTCATGTAAATTTGGTAAAGTAGGAGCTTTGATCTTGAAATATATCTAGACAAGATTAATGATTTAACATCTGGGGAAATCACGTAACTGATGCTATGAATACACAAGGAAGCTTTTACAGGTTCATATTGGCAAAGATAAAAAATTCAGCATCAGGCAGGAAAGACGGCTCAGCTGGTCTAGACATTTGACATGCAAGCCTGGCCACCTGAGTGCAATTCTCAGAATTCATGCAAAGGTAGAAGGACAGAACCAGCTGTATAGCACTGTTTTCTGACCTCCACACATGTACCATTGCACACTCTGACTCCCTTCACACTTGTATCTTAGACATCCACATATACACACATGTGCAAATTATACAAAAAAAATCCCAGTGTTTAAAAGACTAGTTTAGAATTTATTTTAATGGCAACGGTAAGAAGTGTGGAATAGTATTAGGTAGAATCTGACTAATATACAGACTACCCACATTTGTAAGCAATAAACAGATGGAAAGGAATGAATAGAAATGAAATGGTAATTAGGAAGTCTGCAGTATAGAAAAATGGAGACATGTTACGGTTTAAACTCACAGTTTCCTGCTCGTGCTTTGGTGGTGAAGTAATCACTGAGTCAATGATATCAAATGTTAATTCAGGGGCAAATGGATAATTGAACCCTAACCTGGCACACTGATTGATCGCCTTGCAGTTGTGTTGCTTATTCATCATCTAACATCTGCAATGAGTCATTCTTTTATGAATGACTCCCATCATAGTATCATTGTGAGGTGTGTGTGTGTGTGTGTGTGTGTGTGTGTGTGTGTGTAGGATTAGGTACATAAATAGAGAAAATGGATACTTGCTGTGGATATCACTCTATATGCTGTGAATGTGTTGCTCTGATTGGTTAATAAATAAAATGATGATTGGCCAGTAGCCAGGCAAGAAGTATAGGTGGGACAAGCAGAGAAGAGAATGCTGGGAACAGGAAGGCTGAGTCAGGAGGAGTTACCAGCCAGACACAGAAGAAGCAAGATGTAAAAGTACTGATAAACCACAAGCCACATGGCAACTTATAGAGGAATAGAAATGGGTTAATTTAAGATATAAGAACTAGATAGTGCTGGGTGGTGGTGTCACACGCCTTTAATCCCAGTACTCAGGAAGCAGAGCCAGGCAGATCTCTGTGAGTATGAGGCCAGCCTGGGCTACCAAGTGAGTTCCAGGAAAGGCACAAAACTACACAGAGAAACCCTATCTCAAAAAACCAAAAAAAAAAAAAAAAAAAAAAAAGAACTAGATAGCAAGAAACCTGCCACGGCCATACAGTTATAAGTGATATAAGTCTCTGTGTGTTTACTTGGATCTGAGTGGCTGCAGGAGCCGTGTGGACACAGGAAATCTCCAGCTACAGATATTCAGGGAGCATGCTGGAATATTGCATAGATGTAACCAGGGAGACATTGATCTCCTAATGAGAAGCCAATGTTTAGTAAAAATGTAGAAACACTCAAAGTTAGCACTTTAGAAGTATTGAATATAGGTAGCTAAATATTTAATTCTAGTGCTAAACATTAGAATGTCTGATGATTCATAATGTTGTTAAGCTGAAGTTCAGATTATAATCCTTTTAAATAACTTTTTCTGTGGTGATATTTTGTGTTCTATTAAATAAAACATATCTGGGGATCAGAGGACAGAGCCAGCCACCAGATTAGACATAGAGGCCAGACAAATAGTGGCACACACCCTTAATCTCTGCACTTGAGATCTCATGTCTTTGCTTGGGAAAGACACATGCCTTTAATCCCAGGAAGTAATACAGCACGACACAGAAAGGTATATAAGGCTTGAGGAAACAAGAACTTGCGCTCTTAAGGTGTGAAGTCCAGGCTTTGAGCAGCAGTTCAACTGAGACCCTCAGTGGTGAGGACTCAGAGGCTTTTAGTCTGAGGAAACAGGATCAGCTGAGGAGTTGGCAAGGTGAGGTTGGCTATGGCTTGTTCTGCTTCTCTGATCTTTCAGCTTTAACCCCAATATCTGGCTCCAAGTTTTTATTTTTTTATTTTATTTATTTATTTTTTTATTAATAAGACCATTTAGAGATTTGTGTTACAGTTTTCTACATTGATTGCATGCAGGTTTTGGGTGGAACACTTTCACATTTTGTTTAACAGTAAGTTTGGGCTTTAGATCACTAATTATCTCATGCTAAAGATGATTGGAAGCTTACAGATATTAAATGCCTATTTATTAACCTCAAAATACGTAAATGTTGAAATAGCAATATACAGTTTACCCAGCATGAATTGCAGTCAAACAGACACCATCAAAGCTGAACATTCTAGGTTAAAATTTCAAAGCGATTTGGAATGTAACCATGTAAATCCCATTTCGAGTAAAGGGATTTTTCCAAACGAAATGCTGTTCCACATCTACAATTTTGTGAACATGTCCTCAAAACACTCTTTCTGTCCCTGTCAACATATTGTCAGTCAGATCAAAGTTTGTTTCTACTTCATTTTTCAAATTTGAAAATACAGTGAAGCAGTAGAATATTGTGAACATAAACATTTCACTCGGGGAATTTATGACTAGCTATTAGAAAAAATATCATGAAACATTTTAGAAATGACGTCCCAGCACTGTGTGAACAAGATGAAATAACAACAGAAATCGTGGATGCATCTAGTCAGTGCTAGGATTACAAAGCAGTGGTCCATTACTTTTGCACAAGGTTGCATGGACAAAGACCATGGTCCACCATCAGTTGCTTGATGTTCAACTTTGAATTGAGAGGGCTGCTGGTGAGTTGCTATTATGTAACTGGAAATAGCCATATCTGGCTGTGACAGATATTCTTGGGAGCCTTTTCAGTTTAGAGCTATTAAAGTGTTGAAATTTATGACCCAGGTAATAAACACATTGTTTTTTTTTTTTTTTTAAATATACACAGGTATAGTTGCATAGTCCTGTAATCCCAGCATTCAGGAAGCAGAAGCAGGAGGATTGTGAATTCAAAGCCAGTCTTAGGCTTCATAATGATATCTTGTCTCTAAAAAGAAAAAGTTATATAAACTTACAATTTACATTAAATTAAAGGTACTCAATATACAAAACTCATTACTTCTTAATTATCATGTTTAGCTCTAACTTCTGCTGTGGACATCATACCCATCAGCTGCTGATAAAACACTACTGCATCGCTTGCAAACATATTCCTAAGTGACTTCATGCTGCTAGCATTAAATTGGCCAGGTGGGAGTTTTTACGCTTCTGCTATTAGCAACTGAGGTAAATCAGCCCTTGATTTAATGTCTTGGAATGATGATCTGAAATTCAGAAGTGATAAAGAAAATATTAAATGCTGAGTAAACTTAAAAATATTTTATCTGTAGCTATTAATTTGTCATTAGCATCAAAACACAAGAAAAAATTATCTTCCATAGTTACAAATTACTGTCTGGGTTAGAAAAGTCATTCATGCCATTGCTGAATGAATGAAATTCTGCATGCATCTTCTTTATTTTACCTTTGCCTTCCCTTTTAACATGAACAAAATGATCAGCTAATATTTATGCCATAACTGTGATCTTTACTAATGATGCAACTTCTTTGCTGAGCTGTGTAGTGGTCAATTCAGTGTTGTTGGCAATAAACATACAAAATATGATAGATTCAAGAACATCAAGTTATACTGAAATTTTAAGTTGTAAATTATATGGAATTTACAATGGACAACTGTAGGATTATTATTACTTATGAATTTCATGTTACATGTGTTTTATATAAAATGTTCAAAAATATGCATGTATACATAGGCATGTATGTGTGCAGACATAGTCATCTTATACTTATTTATCTTCTCATAGAAATCTGGTTTTTCCACACTGACCAGCTTACCACTGTTTACAATTCTTCAACTGAAGTTGGAAAGCATTTAGTCTAATTGTCTTATATTCAAATGTTGGCTAAACAGAGAAAAAAAATCCTGGTTAGGTTTATGCAGAAGTAGAGAGACATCTTTTCAAAACTTTTATTTCCATTGCTTAATTATTAAATGTTAGTTTGGAGATTTACTACTCTGGATTCTGATGTGTTGATCTTCTAAGTAATACTCCCTAAATGGAGGTGTAGTTATTGGGAATACAAATTGAAATCTAGTTTTCTGGCAACATGTTTCCCCATAAACATGCTACATCATAATCATTAAGTAGTCTCTCTCTCTCTCTCTCTCTCTCTCTCTCTCTCTCTCTCTCTCTCTCTCTCTCTCTCAGTGTGTGTGTGTGTGTGTGTGTGTGTGTGTGTGTGTGTGTGTGTGTGTGTGTCTCATATGCATGCTAGGCAAGTTCTCTATTATTTAACCACACTCCCAGTTCTTAAGAATTTGCCTTTTCAATGTTTTCTAGGCTAAGGTTTGGGAGCTGTCAGTCCATTTTTTTTTTTTTTTTTTTTTTTGGTTAAACAGAATACCATAGACCTGGTAATTTAGAAAGGAAGAAGTTCACTTTCCATAATCCTAAGACTGAAAAGTCCAATAACAAGGTGGTCCCTAGCATCTGGCAAGGGCTTTCTTGATGTTTCATTGCAAGGTGAGAGAAGTGTAAGCTTGAATCTCTCCTTTTTTCAATCATAGCCACTAATATCACCACTGAAGTCAGCCCCATCTTCACACATCAGTTAACCCAGATCACCTGTCAACAGCATCACTTACAAATATTATCATGTAGGCAGCAGTTTTCACATATGAACTTGGAGTGGGGCCTGGGGAGCATATTCAAACAATAGCAGGAATCACTAATGTAATCTTGTGTTAAAAATAACAGTCCCAAAGAATCGATAACAAAACTTAGCTGTTGTTCTAGGTAGACTGAACTGACAGATGGCAGAGACCACGGCTGTGGACACAGTCATTCTCTCCACCACTTACAGGAGCCCGAGATGAGTACACTAATGAATCCTGAGGAGAGCCATAACAAGCACATCCAAGCTAATTGTAAATGGGCGTTCACTGTACACATTCATCTATCTTGGAAGGCATTATACGGCAAGTTGTTCCCTTGGCTTTATTGCTTAGTGAGGAATCATGTGATATCTTCAAGTGGAGTGCTACAAAACCCAGTAATTGTTCGTCCATTCTGTGTGGGCAGTTATATGACTTCCCAGTATGCATGCCCATCTGTCCTGCAATAAAACCTTTAATTTTTTTAGGCATATAATTTTACAAGACTACTGGCAGAAAATGAAATGACCATGAGTCCATATATCTGGTTGGTCATTTTGAGCCTCTTTTTCCTGAGGCAGCTTTAGGGACTTAATGAGGTGTCTAATCTTTTTTTCTTTTTTCTTCCTTCCTTCCTTCCTTCCTTCCTTCCTTCCTTTCTTTTTTTGTTTTTTGAGACAGGGTTTCTCTGTGTAGTTTTCGTGCCTGTCCTGGATCTCGCTCTGTAAACAAGGCTGGCCTTGAAATCACAGAGATCTGCTTGGCTCTGCCTCCTGAGTGCTGGGATTAAAGGCCAGCACCACCACCACCAGGCGTGAGGTGTCTAATCTGAACTGCTGTGAACAATCACTCTCTTTCTAACTGGATATGTCCAGTTTATTTGGCTCTCCTTCCAACCATCCAATTAACATCTGATTGCCTTTCTTCCAACAAGAAGGTGTAGGTTGTTAAAACTATTAGGCAGAAGGATTATACAACTCTTTTATGTTCTAGATATAGACTTAAGGTTGTAAGGACAGGGCTTTACATCATCAGATGTAATAAGTAATGGTCAATGACATTGATACATATTTACATGGATTGTATCAGTTTAATACATAGTCTATGATGCAAATATACCTTTTGTTCTTTGTGTGTTTCTAGATTGGGGACACCCCTTACTCCCTGGAAAAAGTCACATGTATGGCTACTTTTGGCTGAAATCAAGGGGAGGGTGTTTTCCTGCGAATCAAGGGATCTGTCATGTAGTTGGAGTTTTATTTGAATATCTAAGGCCATACATATCGATAACTTTTAGGACAACAATAGGAATGAATGGTTGAAGTTATCACAAAGAAGGGAGAAAGAACTGACAAGTGATTTTGTGATTCTATTCCTGTGTCTGTGACTTTCAGTAAATGTGTCAGTGAGAGTGCTAATCTGTTCTTCCTTGAGTGCTCAGTCCTTGCCTGCCTCCTACAGCAAGGGATCTTATTGTGGAACTATAATGATAATTTTAATAACAATCATCCAAAGTGACTCTTCCCAGGGATTTTCCAGGGTAACTTTTGATTATATCTGACTTTTTTTGTGTTATGTGATATGAAAACCTAAAACCTAAGAGGCAAGATCACTTGAACTGTTTTCCTTCCTAAAGCTGTCCCTAGCAGAGGGGACTTTACAATGAAGACAATGTAATCAATAGTCTTGGGACACCAGATTAGTTGGATTGTTTGGGAGAACTGTCTTTTGTTGCCACTCACAGGAAAACAAAAGATTTCTGAGAGAAAGAAGTTGTTCTTCCTTGTTAAGCAGAAGTGGGCCAGAAAGACTTACAAAGGGAAGACAGTTTGAGTTCTAGTGCATTAGTAGGAGTACACAGTACACAGAGCCGAGACATGGACACATCTTCAACGGGGAGATGAAGATTATGGGCAGCGTGGAGGCTGAGTGCGTCCATCAAATCTGGTTGCCTGAATAGGCTGATTCAGTGCTATTCAGTCTAATGTCTAAGCATGGGCACAGTGCAGGCATGTGGGCCCTGTTAAGACAAAACTCTTTGGAGTAAAGGTCCACAGACAACTCACTAGGAGAGATCATTTGAGAATGGCAGAGAATGAGGCATAACAGGATGAACCGACCTTTTAATCTCAAAGCTCATGGCTAATATGATTTGGCCAGAGACATTAGAGTTGTAAACTCAGATGTGTTTGGTCATGTCAAAAAACAGAAATTGCTATTTGAAGTCAGGAATGTATTAACACATGGGCCTTAGCTCTGATTTGTCATTTAAGATTAGTGCTGATCCAAACCTTCATTTGGAGAAGCTTCTTTTGACAGGGAGTGGCTAATATAGAAACCCATAAATGGATAAAGTGCTAAGAATAAAGGATAGGAGAATGCTCAGCCCTAAATGGGATATCCGTATCTCCCCTCTAAGGTGCAGGGAACATCACAAAAGGGGGAGAGGAGAGGATAGAAGAGCCAAAAAGTAGGGAGATATGCAACATAGAGTCTCTGAAACGTACCATATTCACAAGTTCACTCCTCACAAAGTTATATAAGCAATAAAGACTGCTGAAGAGAGGGCACTCTGGTATGTCCAGCTGCTGGCAGGTCATGCAGAGAGCTCTCATGAATCATTCCCCATGCTGGTGTCCTCTTTCAATGATGTAGCAGCCCTTGAGTAGTCTTTGCTCATGTAAATAATGCATTCTATGATTGCTGTGAATGATTCCAATAACCTCATTGGTTCTCTAGGTTGGATTTTGGGCAGCATCATCACTTTGATCATTGTTAGTCCCCTGTTGGGTGTTTATTTTCACCCCAGAAATAAGTGCCATATAACAGGTACAGAAAAAGTTATATGGGTAAGGAAGTGAAAGCATTTTTAAAAAAGATTTATTTTTATTTTGTGTGTATGAGTATTTTGTTTGCATACATGTGTGCACACCATATATGTGCAGAGCTTGTGGAGGCCAGAGAGGGTACCAGATCCTCTTGAACTGGAGTTACTGAAGATTGTGAGCTGCCAAGGGGACACTGGGAACTGAATTTGAATCCCCAGCTGGAGTAGCAAGTGGCTCTAACCATTGAGTCATCTTCAGCCTCTTAAGATTTATTTTTTAAGGATAAATTACACTTCTAGGTTATAAGGCAAATCTCAAAGTTGCTGTGAGGATAAGCTGGGGTAGTATGAATAAAATAGCACGATGAATTAATGAGCCTTTAAGCAAATATTGGAGATTCATCATGGGAATGGGAAAGAATCTTTAATAATCAGAACAACCTGGTATGTGAGTCTAGCTTTACCAAGACTGATGCCAATTTCTGTTCATTTTCTACTGCTGTTCCAAATTACTGCAGTGCTTAGCAGCTTAAACAACAAATGCTTACTTTCTCACACATTCTATGAGAGTAAGATATGATATGTAGGATCAGTTAAGCTAAGTGACATTGACTCAGAGCCTTTCATGAGGTTAAGACATTGGCTTGGGCTACAGTCATCTGCAGGCCTGATTGTGGTGGGAAGAAACGCTCCCAAGCTAATTTAGCAGGTATCTTCAGTTTCCTGGCACACTAATGAGTTTATTACGCTGTTTTTTTATGAGCTGAGTGTTTATTACATTCAGTTCCTCATGCTGAAGGCCTAAAGCTCCAGTGTGATTATAAATATAGTGTAGAAACATATATTGTAGGTAGAACCTGTAAAGAGGTAAAAACACCTTTTTGTTTTTTTCTGTGACAAAATAGCAAACAGGAAACAAGGGAACAAGGGAGGAAGGTTTTATTTTGCTTTACTGTTGTGTGATGTTTTGTTTGTGTTCTGACAAATAAGGCTTGCCTGGAGCTCAGAGGGCAGAGCCAGCCACTAGTTATCCATAGAAACTGGGTGGTGGAGGCTTATGTCTTTAATTCTAGCGCTCTGGAGGCAGAGACAGGAAGTGATGAGGAGGGACAGAGACAGGATCTCAGCCCTTTAAAGTTGGAGGATCCAGAGAAGTAAGAAGTCACTGTTTTTCCCATCAAGATTCTGAACCCCCTTGCTCTTATAATTCTCCCTCCCTCTCTTCAACTGAACTCCAGGATCTTGACCAAGTGCTTGGCTGTGGGTCTCTGCATCTACTTCCATCAGTGACTGGATGTAGGTTCTATGATGACAATTAGGGTGTTTGTGGGTCCCCTAGCAATGGGACCAGGACTTATCCCGGGTACATGAACTGGCTTTTTAGAGCCCATTCCCTACTGTGCGATGTCTTATTCAGCCTTGATGCAAGGAGGAGGGGCTAGGTCTGACCCAACTTGGAACTTGGTATGCCAACCTGTGTTGACTACTCAAAGGGAGGCCTTACCCTCTATGAGGAGGGATAGGGATAGGTAGGGGGAGCATGAGAAGGGGAGGGAGGCAGAACAGGTGTTGGCATGTAAAAGGAAAGAAAAGGTTTTTTTTTTTTTTGTTTTTTTTTGTTTTTTAAATAATAATAATAAAAAAAGAAGTCACTGTTGGCTGCTCCTCTGCTTCTCTGATCTTTCAGGTTATTACCCTGATATATGACTCCTGGTTTCATTGATAAGACTAATGAGGTTCACGCTTCACTTTACCATTTCAAAGTTTTCAGCCCATCCGTCACAGTGGGGAAGGCATGGTAGAACAGCTCATTTCATGCTGAACAGGAAGCTGGGAGAGTGGAAGAGACTAGAACTTGGGTTATCTCCTTCAGAGCCTGACCCCACTTACCTGTTCCTCCAGAGAGATCTCACCTCTTGCCATGTCCACTCGCTCTCCCAATAGCACACCAACTGTGGGCCGAACATTCAACATATGAGCTTCGAGGACATTTCAGACTCAAACCACTGCTGGCTCTGATCTGAGAGCTGTTGTTCTCAGAAGGGAATGGGGAGCTGGGGGGACAGATTGGTCAGTAAAGCTCTTGCTGCACAACCCTGAAAACCTGAGTGTGATCCCAGCACTCGCATATAAAAGCAGGGGTGATAGTATTTGTAATCCCAGCATGGGAGAGGCCAAGATAAGTAGGCAGCAAGCCTAGGTAAACACATCTTTAACCCACTTATGCAACTTAGACATACCAGTTTAGATGCTAGTAGAACACATCTTAAAACCCACATGAAACTTAGACACACAAGTTTAGTTGCCGGTATACTATTTTTTCCCTCTCTGGGATAAGAATATAGAGCCCTCTTGGGAATTATGTGAATCATATGTGCTAGTGATGTGTTTTCTTCAATTCTCATAGATAAAATTTTAAAGGAAAATAAATTTAAATTGAAATAATGTGTCTGTAAAATAATTGAGGAGTAGTACTGTGTGAAAACAGAAAAGAAATTCACAATGAAACAGCATTTCAAAGTATTGTCTGACCACGTTAGCAGGTTTCCAGCTGTGGGAGACTTGGTGTGTCCTTAGCTGTAATCACAGATCAGTATGCATTGAGTAGCTGTCTTAACACCCACTAATTCTCATAAAAGCTCTTTGCATAAATCTAAACCAAATCATGATTAGAAACATATTTTCTGCAAATTCTAACTATATGCTAAAGAGAGAATTGGGGCTAAGTTTTGACTTTTTGCCAAATTATTTTTGTTCTTCTTTTTTTTTTTTTTTATTTAAGAAAATCCATTCTGTGAGCTACAGGATTTGAGGGAACAGGAAGACTGACTACATCCAAGGCTGTTGGATTACTTTTTTGGGGAACCAGTTATTGTTTGAAGGGAATATTTAAACAGTTGTAATATATACAATATATAAATATAAAAAATGACTATAAAATATCAATATAATTTCTTTTGATGCTTAGAAAGTAATGTTTTAAAATAATTTTGAGTGGGAAGACTGAAAAAATGACTCTAGATCTGAATAAGACATCACTGCAGGTCCTTAGTCATGCAGTCCAGACTAAACATGGAAGGCCATTGAGATCTAGATTGCATCAATTATTCAACATACAAAAAATACAATACTTATGAATAAGTTCAATAGAAGAAAGAGAGTTTTGTCCTGAGATGATAAGGTTAGGAGTTTCACTTGGTTTGTCTTAGAAGACTGCCACTTGACTTACTGAATTAAACTTTGCATCTCTGTCTATCTTCTATCGATCATCTATCTCGTGTGTGTGTGTGTGTGTGTGTGTGTGTGTGTGTGTGTGTGTGCTTGCTCATGTGCCACAGTGCCCAGTAGGAGTCAGAGGACAGTTGGCAGGAATTGTGCTTTCTTTTCACTATGTGGGTTTCAGAGATGGCACCCAGGTTGTCAAGACTGGTGACAAACGTTCATACATGCTGAGTCATCTCACTGACTCTGGAACTTTATTGACTTTTTTTTTTTTAAAGTTCACATCCAAACTGAAGAGTTTTGGGGTGACATTTCATTCATAATATCAATAGCCTTGGTTCTTAATAATTCTTTACAAATTTCTCTCTCTCTCTCTCTCTCTCTCTCTCTCTCTCTCTCTCTCTCTCTCTCTGTGTGTGTGTGTGTGTGTGTGTGTGTGTGTGTGTGTGTGCAGGTGTGTGCTCAGATGTTTGTCCTTATCCTCTACTTTATGACTGGGTCTCTTTGCTGTTCACCATTGTGCATAGCAGGTTGGGTGGCCCACAGCTTCCAGGGACTCTCCTGTCTGCACCCCCGCTTCACCTTAGGAGCATGCTTCACAGGTGTGTCCTACAGTGCTTAGCTTTAAATGGAATCTGGGGTTTTGAACTAAGGTCCTCAGGCTTGCGTGGCAGATTATTTTACCCATTGAACCACATTCTCGGTCCTTTTAGTGATTCCTAATGTTAGTTTCTATCCAGGAAGAGCTTCTTTGTACTATTTTCTCAATGTAATGCTTTTAGGTATGGTTTCATTTCAAAATGCAATTTATAAGGAAGTTTCACTTGAAGTACTACTGTATCTATATAGTTCAGCGGTAGTAATCATTTCACTATGTATTTCTGTTTCAAAACATTGTGTTGTATACCTTAATTTTATACTATAAAAAAGACCTCATTTTTAGAAATAAAATTCCAAAGTTATGATGTTCCTTATCTGCCAGGCAATAACTTTTCTTCTGAGATCTTGACCTGCATTCCAGCTCCAGAGGGCCATCCCTCGTGTGGTTGACACTCAACACTTCAAACATAACCTCTCCCTATGACCTGCCTGTCTTGGAAACATTCAACTCTGTGAAGCAAAGCTGTCACCCGCTCCTCAGGCTGGACACCCGGGAGCTAGATTTCACTCTTGCCTCTTACTGTCCTCTCTGTCCTTCTCTTTCCTTTCCCATCTCTTTCCTATTTACTTAGTACTCTTTACTCTTTCAATATACATTGATTGTGGCTCCCATTCACTTTGCTTCCTAAACATTTCTCAAGCCAATCTTTTCTGCTACCAACAACCCTCTCTGTCACTGCTAGGATAAGCTCCCACTGGTTCTCCCAGCTTACCATCTGCTTAACATCGTGGTCTTTGAGTTCTGCTTTCTATTGTTGTTGGAATGCTTTTGGAAAGAATAGATCTGATCAGGAAACTTTCATGCCTAAAGTCCCTGATTGCTTCCAGGCATCTCATTTCAGGGTCCTGTCTCTAGCCCAGCTTACAATATCAGCCTAGAATGTGTGGTCTTGAGGTGCTTGTGGTTCTGTCTCTCCCATTCTTTTTCTCTAGTCACACTGTTCTAGGCATTGGCATTTAGTTTCTGTACTAGATAATTAATACACAGTTCTTCTAGACACGTCTCAGTGTTACACTTCACTTGAAGATTTTTGGTTTCCACCAGAAAGAGCCAGCTTTGCCCTCCTCTGAGTTCTCTTCGTGCCTTGTGCTTGCTTGTGTAGTACCATTTATCAAATCATGAAATTAGTTGAACCTGCAGTTTACCTAGTTGACTAGACTGCCTGGCCAGAAAGCCCCAGGGACCCTCTTATCTCTACTTCCCCAATCACTGGGATTACAAGCATGTGCTGCCACACCTGACATTTTAAATGTGAGTCCTGGGGATCAGAAATCATGTCTTTATGCTTGCACAGCAAGAACTTTCCCAACTGATCCATCTTCCCAGACCCTCTTATATCTACTCTTATAAAAGTGTAGGCTTGCGAGTTCATCATCACTGGACCTGCGATAAAGCAGTTTAGGATCATTAAACTGATTTACGAGAAGTTTCACTTACCTGATTCTCTCAAGCATTTGAGTGTCACTGAGCCCAGAAATAAGGAAAATTTAAAGTGAATATATTTTTTTTTGAAAAATATTTCCAATCCTTTTTGCAATAAGAGAGGACAACTGAAATCTCTTTTTATTTGTTAGCTTTTCTTTTAGGACAGGCGACATCTTGACATAGCATTGCTTAATCAATTCCCAGTGTGAACAGAAGGTAAGAAAGGTTTTATAGCATCGTGATGGAAACAGAAAGTAAATTTTTCTCTGTTAGATCTGAGCATTATAGACCTGACAGGTGACAGAAGGGGACAGGAAGAAAGAGAAAGAAAGAGGCAAAGCTGCTGATAACAGTAGCAGTAGGGGAGGGATCTTATCAGAACTCAGAATTCCTAGAGGAAAGAAATTTTAGAAGTCAGAAGTTAGTACAGGTTCTCTTTGAGTAGGTATGTGTGTACAGATGTATACACACACACACACACACACACACACACACACACACACACACTCTCCTATGTGTTTATGATCATCTATGACTTATGGTTCTGGAAGTATCTTTAAAATGGAATTCAGAAAATGAGCTTTTCCATGCTGATACATTGGTAGAGAGCTGGATGATGAGGAGTACTGGGAAGCCTCAGTGTGGGTGATATGTTGGTAGAGAGCTGGATGATGGGGAGTTCTGGGAAGCCTCAGTGTGGGTGATGTGTTGGTAGAGAGCTGGATGATGGGGAGTGCTTGGAAGCCTCAGTGTGGGTGTTCTTTCTGCAGTTGTACTTCAAAGACTCACCATGATGTTCTCTGTTTTTCCTGCTCTATGTAGAGACGTCTGATGAGTCCCTCCGTATTGACTAGTAGGATGCTATGGCAACTGAGGAATGGTTGTGTTTGGGTCTTATTATTATCTACTATGTCTTTTAGATTAGTGACCCTCAGGTCAGACAGGCTCACCTGGCTAGGACAAATTATAGAAAGGTAAAGTGTAATTTCAGTCTCTCCGATGTTTCCTGTCATTGATTTCATCTTCTCACCATTTTTATTGAAACACAGATACTAAGTTAACATCAATGGAGCTGCCTCCTTTTGCCAGTGTCTCATGACCATCAGCGTGCTGAACATTGTTATGCTAACAACTTCAGAAAATGAATGTGTCGGGCTCATTGGATTGTGAATCAGGCTCTGCTTTCCTCTTTGTTAAGTATCCAGTCATTGAGAACTTCCATAGTCGTGAGTTGAGAGACTAGAGTCACTACAGTGGAGCTGGCAGCCTGAGGGCCTATGCCTCCTTCTCTAACTTGGACCTTTGGGGTCATGCTCATGTGAGACCCTAAGTGAATTTTTATCATGTGGTGAGTTGGGGCTGTGCCACTTCAATGTTTTAGCCTTGTGGTGGACAACTTATCATGAGCACCTCTGATTGGGTAATGGTTTGGCATACCCTGCTTAGACACTTGCTGTGTATCAGTTGGTGCTCAATGTCACCAACTCAATGTCACCAGCTCAATGTTAGGAGCTGCCTTTTGGTAGAGAATAATTTTCTGTTGCAGGCACATCAATAAAATGATCCAACAAAACAAAAGGGGTGTGTGTGTGTGTGTGTGTGTGTGTGTGTGTGTGTGTGTCCTGTTCTTCTCTAGTTTTGGTTGGACAAGGAATCCATGGGGCATCTTTTGAATTATAAATACCTTTGGGGTTTTAGGAACTTTTTGGTCATATAATCTAAGTGGCAAGACTGTATTTCATTTGAACCAGCTTTAGATTTGTCTATTTCCCCAAGTCTATTCAAAACTGATAGCCTTGCTAGTGCCTCGTTGGATGGTTGGAACAACTTTTCTATGTGCTTATATCAGCTCTAAAAGCCAGAGCAATTCTGAGAGCTATGTCTCCTTTTCAGTGGTAAGAAGGCAAGCTGCCATCATTTATACATTACTTTTTATTCTCCTTTTCTGTTTTATATACTGTTTACACACTTACTCTTCCCAAATGCATCCACCTCTCTTTCTATCCTGCTTATTACTATTCTCCACAAGTCAGAATCTTAGTAACTGTGATACAGTAGGATGCCAAAAGTTATCATCACCTTACTGAGGCCTAAAAGGTGTAGTCATCCTTGCTGTCTGTCAGCAAGCAATGCAGTTCTAGAATCTCACCTGGATATTTCCTGGGATCAATTCTTGGGACCACTTCTTGGATGGGTTTTATTAGAGACAAATGATAAAATGAGGATGTGCAGTGATACATTTGAAAGTCCAAGAAGTCCTGATGCAGAGCTAGGGGAACTAAGACAGAGTCAGGAATGCAATCAGCAATATTGCATTCCTAACAATCTAGTTACTGTGGTGGCTAATTGGCCTTCACCCCATTAGGGGAAATTCTGAAACCAGTTCACCTAAATGTCTTTTGTCCACTAGAGGGGCTATGCCTACTCCCCCAACTCTTCAGCTGGGAGTCTCTGGGAAGTCTATTCAACTTTGTAGTATTTCCCAATACTGTGTGTTTAGAGAAAATAGAATTAGATGTCCAGAGAAGACTCTCTTATATTAGAAATTGAGTTGATGTATGCTTAAGTAGTATGGACAAAGAGATAAGAATAGGACCTTAATAATGTCTGTTACAAGTTCCATTTGTCAGTATAGAAAGCTTTAGGGCCTGCATATTAAAATTTGGAATGTGAAATATGTCACATTCATAACAACAGTGCTCTAATAGATGTTCTGTAGGACATTATCTGCTTTTTGTTTTGTTTCATTAGCTGAAGCAATAAAAGAGCCATGACATTACTGAACTCCTCATAGTCTACTCAGGCACTGCAGTTTTGTTTTAGAATACAAAAGAACATCCGGGACTTGATATGGTGACTGATTAGACTGAAGAATCATGTAGTGAAGAGGGGGGTGTAATGCTCCACCAGCTTGCCTATAGGCCAATCTGTAGGGGGCATTTGCTCAGCTGAGGTTCCTCGTCTCAGTGAATGCCACACTGAATGGATAAAGAGCTAAGATAAATAGAGAAGTATGAGCTCTTCACTATTTCCATTAAAATAAAAATTCTAGGAAGAGCTGAAGTCTGGAAAGCTTTTCACATGTAATAGTTCATTCCATTTACAAATTTCCTGGTATCTCCTGCCTTTGTCATTTGTTACTCACGTTCCCTGGGGTACAACTTTAAGTTTAGATTACTAATTATAGATTTCTACAATTATGTTGAAATAGTTTCAATAATAGTGCTTTTCTGGGAAGTATAGGTTTTACATTACTTTCTGAGTTGTTATGAACATTTTTGAGCATCAGAATTTGTATTTTACTCCTACAAGAAAGCATTTAAATGAACATAACTTTTAAGAGATAACTTTTTTGGCTTAAATCTTTCAGTTTTTCCTAAATAGAATTAAAACTTCAGTTTATATGATAAATGTGAAGGTCGAACATGGACTCTATTTTTGTGTGTGTGTTTGTGTGTGTGTCTTATTAAATATTTTAATTTTATAATTAATTTAATTTTATATATCTGCTACAGATTCCCCTGTCCTCACTCCTCTCACTCCTCAGCCCCCCCACCCCAAATCTGCCCCCCCAAATTCCCACCTCCTCCAAGGCAAGGTCTCCCCTGGGGAGTCAGCCTAGCCTGGTAGATTCAGTTGAGGCAGGTCCAGTCCTCTCCTCCCTTCACCTAGGCTGAGCAAATTGTCCCAGCATAGGTAGGCCCCAGGCTCCAAAAAGCCAGTTCATGCACCAAGGACAGGTCCTGGTGCCACTGCCTGGGTGGGGGCCTCCCAAACAGTTCAAGCTAATCAATTGTCTCACTTAACCAGAGGGCCTGATCTAGTTCTATGGGGGCTCCTCAGCTATTGGTTCACAGTTCATATGTTTCCACTAGTTTGTCCCTGTGCTTTTACCAATCATGGTCAATATCTCTTGCTCATATAATCCCTCTTCTCTCTCACCAATTGGACTCCTGAAGCTCCACCTGGGGCTAGGCCATGGATTTCTGCATCTGTTTCCATCAGTCACTGGATGAGAGTTCTGTCATGACAGTTAGGGTGTTTGGCCATCCAATCACCAGAGTAGGTCAGTTAGGGCTTTCTCTCAGCCATTGTCAATAGTCTACAGTGGAGGTATCTTTGTGGATTTCTGGGGACCTTTCTAGCACTCTGCTTCTTCCTATTCCCATGGGGTCTTCATTTATCATGGCATTTCTTTCCTTGTTCTCCCACTCTGTTCCTGATCCAGCTTGGACCTCCCATTCCCCTAAGCTCTCTTTCCCCCGACCCTTGCCCTCCATTACCCTCCTCACCCCCAGTTTGCTCATGTAGATCTCATCCATTTCTTTGTAGTGGAGTGATCCCTGAGTCTTTCTTAGGGTCCTCCTTACTAGGTAGCCTCCCTAGAGTTGTGAGTTGCAGGGCAAAGGACACAGTCAACAAGACAAAACAACAGCCAACAGAATGAGAAAAGATCTTCACCAACCCCACATTTGACAGAGGGCTGATATCCAGAATATATAAAGAACTCAAGAGATTAGACATCAAAATACCCAACAGTCCAATTTCAAAATGGGCTATAGAACTAAACAGAGAATTCTCAACAGAGGAAGCTCAAATGACTGAAAGATGTTTAAGGAATTGCTCAACATCCTTAATCACCAGGGAAATGCAAATCTAAATGACTCTGAGATACCATCTTATACCCATCAGAATGGCTAAGATAAAAAACACTGAAGACAGCTTATGCTGGAGAGGATGTGGAGCAAAGGGAACACTACTACACTGGTGGGAATGCAAACTTGTACAGCCACTCTGGAAATCAATATGGTACTTTCTTAGAAAATTGGGAATTAACCTCCCTCAAGACCCAACTATACCACTCTTGGGCATATACCCAAGGAATGCTCAATCATACCATAAGGACACATGCTCAACTATGTTCATAGCAGCATTATTTGTATTAGCCAGAACCTGCAAACAACCTAGATGCCCATCAACTCAAGAATGGATTAAGAAGATGTGGTACATATACACAATGGAGTACTACTCAGCAGAGAAAAACAATGACATCTTGAAGTTTGCATGCAAATGGATGGAACTAGAAAAAATCATTCTGAGTGAGGTAACCCAGACTCAGAAGGACAAACATGGTATGTACTCACTCATAAGTGGACACTAGATAAAAAGCAAAGGATAACCCGACTCTACTTTTGAACAAAAGGAAAAATGGTTACTTCACCTTGAAGTTCTCTAGAAAGATTTAATTGGAGAAATAGTTTGTGTGATGGCAAGTTTTGTGTCAACTTGACACAAGCTAGAGTCATTTGGAAAAAAAGGAACCACAATTGAGAAAATGTCCCCACTACATTGGCCTGTGAGCAAGCCTCTGGAACATTTCCTTGTTTGGTTATTGATGTGGGAGAGCCCAGATCACTGTGGGTGGTGTTGCCCCTGGGCAGGTGGTCCTGAGGTGATTAAGAAAGCGGGCTGAGCAAGCTAGGAGAAGCAAGCCAGAAAGCTGCATCCCTCCACGGCCTCTGTGTCAGTTCCTGTCTGCAGGTTCCTCCCTGAACTTCACCAATGATGGGCTACAAGCTGTAAGATGCAGTAAAACCCTTTCCTCCAGAAATTGCTTTTGTTCATGGTATTTTATGACAACAATAAAAATCATTACTAAGACCATATGTGATAGACAATTTTAAATACAACCTAAATTTAAATTTCAAATGATTAGTATGAATAAAAATAATGACATTTAAAACAAATGATGTACATGCAAATTTGAAAGAAAAAAAAAAGGCTAATAAGCGTCTTAATTCACCAGCTACCTGAACTTTCTGAATGTCTGTCCTTTGCTACCACATGTCATGGCTCCTTCAATTGCCAGAGCTTTAGTAATTGGTCTATAATGCAAAAGGTGCATTCCAACATTTATAAATCAAACCTATGAAGCATGGTGTGGAGAATGGCTTTGCTCCTGTTCAGAAGATTTGAAAATTTGATTGTGGTGGTATCCCCTGGAGAGAGAAAGGAAAATAAGTTTCAGATGTTGTTATGATCACCTGTCTTCATAGTTGAGCCGCATTCCAAATGTTCAGGTTTCTGTAGTGAATATTGCCGAGTTCAGCTTGTGAAGTAAATTAGAGGTAATTTGGTACCAAGTCTCATGACCTAGTCTCAATTGTGACACTATTAAATTTTGTCGTCCTAAGTAAAACACAGCACTGGGTTCATCATGATTCTCTGAACTGATCTGAAGAATAAACAAGCTGAGTATGAACAAATCCTATCATGAAATGAGGTAGTCTTGGGGAAGCTGGAGTGTGGCCAGGTTGGGGAGCAGCTGGTAGGGGATACAGTCACTGCCTTGAGGGTGATGCCATAGTCCACCAGGACTTCTTCCTCTTCCTCTTCCTTTCTTTGTCCTCCTCCGCTCTGTGTGCCCTTTGTAGCGCCTGGCCTAACTCTTCTCTCAAAAACTGGCTATTCTGATATTTCACAAGCATGTGTTTTTCTCAGCCTTTAATGACTAAAAATGTAGCCTCTGGGCCAGGAGCAATGACGTCAGGAGCTGGTTAGAAATGCAGAGCCTCTCATGTTTAAGACTCTGAATTTGCAGTTAGCATGGTCTGCAGGTAATAATCACTGTGCACACCAGTGTTTGAGGAGCCCTGTCTGTCTCTAGCCCTTTCTCTCACATTCTTCATGTCCACTTTTTCCAACTTCATTTGTTAGCCTTTTTATTGGATATATTTTTTGTTTGTTTGTTTCAGCAACAATCGTGCTATTTCTCTCAGATGATATTTTACATTCTTTGCAGTTACAGATTCCTGTTCTAATCTTATGGGCAGAATACTTTTCATCTTGCAAAACTTGTCTTCTATTTGTTTCTATGTTTGTTTCCAAATTATTAATTTCTTTGTTCTGTTTACTTTCTATAGATTTTGCTTTTGTGATTTTTTTCACCCCTGAAATAGTGGAGGGGGAAGAATTTATACTCATGAGCCAAGTGTAGGTAAAGTCTGCCAGTGACAACCATGTACTCTTTGTAGTAGGCAGGGAGGTATAGGCTGTGGGGAAACTGAGAAAACCATTCCTTAAAGGATGGGTGAGGTGGGTCAGTTTCTCTTCAGCAGATGTCGTGGCTTGTGCTTGGATGCAATCACAGCGACTCTCAGAGGATGCATGGTGTTTGAGAACAGAGGACCAGGCAGGCAAATAGAGACCCTGCAGATTTCTGTTCTCATTACCACCCTTTTTCCTTCTCATCTTAACACTTGTTGTTGTTTAGATGGACCAGCGAGCACCTTCCCAGCAGGCTTTGCTGCGCTTCACCCTGTACCTTTTGGAACACAAGTCATTGCGACCTCCGCTCAGTGAAAATTCCATTTCCCTTTGGACGGCCTTCAGTGTTTTTGCCACTGATCATCTCTGTTCTTTTCTGGGTACTGTTACACTGGGAACTTTGGGAGATTGAGAGGGAGAGATAAGTTCATTTAGTTCTTGATGACTACCAAAAGATGAAGTTTTCAATGGTAGCAATGTTTATAATGCAAATTTTGTCCTTTTAAACTCACTGGGTAATCTGGCAAGAATTTTTTGTAAAATGGCAAATTCTGTACTGACATAATTTTCAGCTAATCACCCATACAAAGAAAGGCATTACAAGCTGCACCTGAGCAGAATATCAAGCACCTGAAACAGAATAAAATGATTTTGTGCCTGCCTTGGCACATTCATGTATGTGTGCAGGCCCTCCTACGAGCAGTTGAGCAGGTGACCAGGCATAACACAATGACGGGCATTGGAATGATAACAAAGCGATCATGTTTTGAATTTGATTAAAAGAAACGCAATTTTTACCATGTCTCCAGATGGACCCATGACTTCTATTTCACAACTTCCAGGGTTGGCATTCTATATTCTTGACAGGCATTTTAAGCTTGTGACAGTCTAATTTCTTTTCCCGCTGAGGAGTTCTAAGAAGGTAGGCTATTTCCCCTTTTCCAAGATAAATCACTCTGATTCTACCTTTATGCAAGACAAATCTTTTTCTCTATCTTAGGTCAGCTGTCTGGGAGTCTCCATTCTTTTCTCTCCCATTCATGCTTCAGTCCTATTTTCGTAGCCTTCTTGTGAAATCCTCCTGGGGCCTGGCAGAATGCTTTGACTAGGCCTCCACCATCACTCCTTCTGAGTTTCCTCTACGTCAACTATCGCACCCATAAATACCACACCTTTTCCTCACTTCACCTCTTCCTTCTTCTTTCCAGGGCTGAACCTTTGTTGTCCCTGTCTAACAAGAAAGGAATCCAACAGATGAGAGTCGGCCAAAGGTTCCCAGTGAGAGTAGCTCTTCTTTCATTTACTTTATTGACAAACTATTTTGTCATTCAACACAAACTTATGTCAGTTAGTATGGAGAGTACACAAGATACTCTCTTATGGATACACAAGAATGTTTCATGGACAGGAAGTTGAGAGTTATGGAAGTTGGGAATTATGTCTATCTCCTCAGGACTGAGAAATCAGGTGAGGCCACAGACAAGATGGTTATTTTCCTATGCTAACACATTCTCAATAACTTCCTGCTGTAAACAAATGTACATGTGGATATATATTACATACAAAAAGGGAAAAAGAGAGGGTGGATATTAGGGGATGAGGAAGGGCTGAATGCAGACAATGGACAGGAGTTATGAAAGAGACTATAAACATTGTTTTTCTGGTTCTAACCCTGCCATGGATCATTTTGGTTTTGGTGATAGATAAGTTCATTAAGAAAATACATTGTATAGTGGAAACGTGGAAGACAATGTGAAGCTCCACAGCTTCAGAACGGCTTTTTTCTAACTGTCTAAAAGTTCATTGAGATATACAGGCCTCAGGTCTGGTTCATTTCAGTGTGCAATGATTTTTATAATAAAGTTTATAAAAATTTAAAATAATAATAGAATTATTTACTGTGTACGTGATGGGTGTGTGCATGTATTGTAGTGTGTGTGTAGCGGTCAGAAACAACTTTGTGGAGTTGTTCTGTCTGTTCACCTTTATGTGGGAACTGGGATGGAGCTCAGGGACAAGCCATTCCTCTTTTTAAAGAGGTTTTCCTAAAGTGGTATTTTAATTCTATGATTTCAATTACCAAATACGTTCGTTCCAAATGCAAAGAAAATGCTGTTTTTATATTCAGAGGCTAAAAGTTAATTGATAAAACCATGATATACTTTTGAATTAATTGCCATATGGTTGGAGTGCTGAAATCAGTGGACATGTTAATAAAAATATTGGCTTCTTTAAAAGTCATGTCTAAGAGTCAGAAGAGTCTCCTTAGATTAGATGAAATGACTTAAGAAAGAAGCAGGCGGTAGTATTAACTATTTGCAGCCTGGTAAAAACTTACATACGCAATTATTTTGAAATGCAAGGCAAATTCTTCTCTCATCTGTTAACTGCAAACTATAAAATGAAAGTGGAAAGTGCATCAAAGGCAGACATAGTCAATCAGCCACTTGGGGATGAATATCTACGTCAGTCCACTCAGGTAAATAACCAGAATTCTTGCAGGGCTTTTTCAGTTACAGCCTCCTAAGTATACATGCCCAAATTCTCAAATTTTCTTTGTCTTCCTTTACATTTTTTAAAAATAAATTCAACAAATTAAAAGTACTAGATTTCTATATAGGGACACATACTTCTATGTAAAATTAAGAAAGGATGTTAGCCAATGATCAAGCCTAATTTGAAATGAAACACTCTCTTTGTTAGAACAAACAAAACCAGCATTAAATGTGATGAAATTGTCATAGGCTTTAAGTGGCAGAACACCCTTTCTTTCTTCTTTCTTCTCCTCCCTCCCTTTCTTCCTTCCTGCACAGTCTTGGCAGAAGACAACATTGAATTTGTGCTTCTCTTGCCACTAACTTTCAAATTCTGGGATTATAGGTATTCACTTCCACCTTGGTTTATTTGGCTTATGATGGATTGAACCTGGGGCTTCCTGCATACTAGAGAAGTATTCTGATAATTGAGCTATATTTCTACCTTCACAAAGAAAACTGTCTAGCCTAATAACAATACAACAGCATTTTAAAAGCTTTGTGATTTATTGGTACACAACATCTCTACATATTTAACATGTATTTTATGAGTTTGGACCTTTACATGTGTCCCTGATACCAATTACACGATCAAAGTACTATGCAAAGCTATCATCTCCTAAAACTCCTTGTGTTCTTGCATGTGTATGTTTGTGCTTGCAGTAAAATGGGTTATCACTTAACATGAGCTCTGTCCTCTGAATTTCTTAATGTAGACCACACTCATACTGTTGTCATTAGACACTCTGGCACATAACTGATCTCCAGAACTCATCTAGGAAAACTACACTTTACACCAATTGATCAGTATCTCTCCATTTTCTGCCACCCGTCACAATTCTATTTTCATCTTCTATGAGTTTGTGGGAATGAGGTAGCCAGGGTAGCAGTGGCCATGTCTGTTCATTCCTGTGCTTGGGTCTGAATCACTGAGGGAGATGTGGTGGGGGAAAGAGGCAGCAATGGCCATGGTGCTGGTCGTACCAGTGGCAGAGGAGATGGAATCAGCTGCAAGTTTGGTAATTTGTAAATACCTTATGGAGCCATACACATTTGCCATTTAGAGCCCCACAAATGGTAGAATTGCCTTCTTTATAAAGGCAGGAGAATTGCCCACGTGATTCAGCATATACTGTATATACTTTACTGATCATCTCATAGACACAGGTGGTTCCCATGCCTTGTCTGTTCCAATAAACGCTTCAATGAACAAGGAAGCGAAGGTCTTGCTGTCAAACGCTGACTTCATTTCTTTTTATGCACCCAGTAGTGGGACTGCTGAACCCTGTAGTAGTTTTCTTTTTAAGCCCCACCCATTTTATCAAATTTTATTTCTTTTCTGCAATTTTAAAAATTAAAATATATTTACATCATTTTCCACCTCCATTATCTCCCTCCAACCCTGCATGCCCCACCCTATCCCTCTCAAAGTCATGACCTCTTTTTTCTTTATGATTGCTTTACACACACACACACACACACACACACACACACACACACACACACACCTATATAAGAGTTACTTTAGAGTTGCTTGCATGTACATGATTCCCTACATTTCAAAACAGGGAGAACCAGGTGAATTTTAACAATGTGTTTTATTTTACCCAATACATCTCAAATATTATTATTCTAACATTTACTCAATATAAATATTGATCCATATTTTGTATTTTCAAATCATAATAAATCTTTGAAATCTGGCATATGTTTTGTATTTGTAGCTAAAGTAAAATTTATAGTAAGCAACTCTGTATGACTAGGGGATATCTTACTGTAGCATAATTGTAAAGGATATTTTACTTTGATACCTGAAATACATATTCATATAATGAAATAATTTAGGATCAAGTGTTTTCCCATACAGTAGCTTAGCCATTCTAGCTGTACAAATCAGAGTGAACATTTGACTCCATTGCTCTATAGTATCATTTTGTCATAAATCAAATGATCACAACTGAGTAGACATGTTTCTGGGATTAATAAATGCTTACTTTATTTTTTAGGTGGATATTGTCTTGACTGACTAGGATAAAAGAGCAAACAATGACTTTCCAATAAGTTGGCTCTGAGTTTCTGCCAGCTTCAAACAAGATCCTTTAGGAAACCCTTTTGTGTAAGTGTGCAGGCTCAGCTTTTTCCCATCCTCCTTTTCTCCCAAGCTGGAGCCTGGGTGTGAGAGAGAAACAACCTAATCTTGTGGTGTGTGGAAGAAGGATATTGGCTATTTCAGTAGTTCCTTTGCTAGATTTGCTCCTCTTTAATATCAATATACATATAAAATGTCATAATTAATATATATCTATAAATACTTTATATTATCTGTCTATCTGTCATCTATCACCTATCTATCTATCTATCTATCTATCTATCTATCTATCTATCTATCTATCATCTACCTGTGTTTTCCTCTATTTCCATCACCTTTTTGTGTCTATACTCCATGGCCCCAATGGGAAGTTTGCTGCTTTTTCCCATTCTTGCCTCTTGATATGTTAATTAAAGCTTCACAAAATTATTAAGTATTTCTCTTTTAGCTGAGGTTGGCTTTCAAGACCATTCTTTTGTCAGAGTTTAAAAACAGGATGACAGTGCTGGGCAGTGATTATTTTCCATTTGGTATCAGGCCATTTACTGGCAAGGAGACTCACAGAGTCAGGTAATTGACAGGATTTGCATCAGAAGATATTTCAGAAGACGTTGTGGGTTCACTACTGAGAAAGGGAGAAGAGGATGCCTCCCTCAGATTTCCATAGAGAAGTGCCAGGTAAGTAGAACTGAAAGTTAAAGGAGAATTCAGAAAGCAGAATCATGAGTCTGTCTTTAAGCAAAGACACCTGCATGGGAATTCATTTTCTACAGGAAGCAGCTGCAGAACTTTGAATTTCTAAAAAAAAAAAAAAAAAAAAAAAAAAAAAAAAAGGAAAATCACCTGTGCTAATAGATCATGCTGATTTGGTTTGCAAAGTAAATATCAAATTATGCATAGGCAGGAGGAAATAATAGCATATGATCTTAGATCTGTTAAGGCACATTACAACATTAAACATGGCAAGTTTAAAAGAATCATATTTGTAAAAGGAACCTGTAGAAATAAAGAGCAAATAAAAATGGAAAAACTACCCATAATCCCAACAGACAGAATCTGCTTCTGGCCCTTATTTTCTCATAGGGATCAGAGATGGGCAGCTCATCTAGGCAAGCAGGCAGTTGTTGAGAAGGGGAAATAAGAGGCAGAAAGAGAGGAAAAATCTTATTTATAGAGGAATTTGAAACTGTTCTGTAGGAAACTGTGGCCCTGATTCTTCCTTGGGATCTCTGGTCCCTGTCCTCAAGCAGCAGGGAGCAAGCAGGGTCGGACAGCTTGTCAGTTGGTGGCGGCAGAGACAGCTTTCCAGAGAGATGATTAGGTGTTACAACCCAACTTTATTCCAGGAAAAAAAGGGAACATAAAGGCTGGGGACAGTGGCTGGAGCATCACCTAATTTGCATTAAGTGGCACGCTCCTATCATAAAGCTTCTCGTATGTGGCAGCAGGGTCCTAAAGCAGAGCTCCAAGTACACATCTTATATGTGTAGCAGGAGAAAGGGTTTTAGCAGGAAACTGTGACCAGGGTCATGCTAAAGATAAATCAGGCATCCAGGCTTAGAGAGAACTTTCAGATAAGGTCAGTCTTCCAAGCCCCGGGAATTCTCCAGATAAGGACCAGTAGAGAGCAGGAAGTCCCGCTGGAGAGGAAGTCTTCATGTCCTTGAACTTTGGAAAAAGCTGCCAGGCCACATAGGCTGCGACCTCTGACGAGCAAGGTCTGCCAATAGGAGAAAGCTTACAGGGTGGATGGGAAGACCAGCTTCACACTTGGGAGGCAAGTGCCATATTGCTGAACCAGCCTAGCAGAGACACGACCTTCTGTTTATAGGGTGCAGGCACAAAGGCTAGCTGTAAGAACTTAAAAATGCTTTTTTGTATTTTAAAATTTGTTTGAGAAGTAGGAGTCTCACTTTTTGGAGAAGCTCCCCCACTGTGGAATATTAAAGTGGCTCTCCAGGTTTATTGTTTTGTTAACAACGCCAGGATACAATCACAGTTTATGGAGAATTCACCTCAGCCATGGATTACTGCAAACCCAAGGAGGTAAGCCAGGGGCTGGTGCTGGGTCTACCTAGGGGACCTGGCTGTTTAATAAGAGATAGATGAGGCAGCAGTTTGATAGTGTCCCAAACTGATATTTAAGTCTAGCCAGGTGAGGGTTCTTTGTGGTGATGTTGTGTTCCCCAAAATATTGTGCACCCTAATAAACTTATCTGGGGTCAGAGAACAGAACAGCCACTAGACAGACATAGAGGCCAGAAAATAGTGGCACTCACACCTTTAATCCTAGCATTCCAGAGGCAGAGATCCGCCTGGATCTCTGTGAGAACAAGCCACACTGGAAACAGCCAAGCATGGTGACTCACGTTTTTAATCCCAGGAAGTGATGGCAGAAAGCAGAAAGGTATATAAGGCATGAGGACCAGAAACTAGAAGCTTTTGGCTGGTTAAGCTTTTAGGCTTTTGAGCAGCAGTTCAGCTGAGATCCGTTTGGATGAGGACTCAGAAGCTTCCAATCTGAGGAAACAGGATCAGCTGAGAAGTTGGCCAGGTGAGGTTAGCTGTGGCTTGTTCTCTCTCTGATCTTCCAGCATTCACCTCAATACCTGGCCCTGGATTTGTTTTTATTAATAAAACCTTCTAAGATTCATGCTACAGTTCTTGTTATTCCTTTACATCTTAAGTTAGAAACCTCGAGAAACTTTTCCTGGGATATAAAGGACAATAGAAATAGATTTTTTTCAGGGCCTATAGCTAAGATTTGAATCATTTCAGTCACTGTGATGGAATTAAGGTTATCTTTGATTTCTAGCTCTCTGTGTAAGTACATTTTAACCATTGTTTGTAAAGAAAAAAGATCACCCTTTGCATCAAGATTTCCCTAGAATTCTTCATTTAAAATTTGTGAAAATTTCTGTTTATTTATACTCTTGCCAATTCTTCAAATTGTCACTCTTTAATTTTTGATAATTTAGTGAATGAAAAATTCTATCTGTATCTGAATTAACGTTTTTTTTTTTTTTTTCTGACCAAGTGTTCCTTTCTACTTGCTTATCCCCACTCATATTTCCTCTTTTACAAAATTCTTGCTGGTGTTTTATGTTCATTTTTCTATTAGGCCACCTGTCTTTCCCTTTTGAATTCTGAAGTTTTTTTTTTATGATGTGTATCAGTTCATTTTTAGTTACAGATGCTGCAAGTATTTACTTCCTCTTGACATTTACTTTTCTCTTACTCTGCTATCTCTGCACAAGTAAGTTTTCAATTACATCACGGTAAAACTCACCAAGCCGTTCCATTCCCGTGAGTACCTGTTCTGTCATTTCAAAGAAATCATCCTCTATCTTGATGTCCTCTCTATTTTATCCCCAAAGAAGCAGAGATAAGGAGCCTTTATTTTCCTTTCTCAAAGGGGACTTTAGAGGGATGCTTCACACACTTGTAACTTATGGCCAGGATGAACATTTTTCTAGCTTGCTAGAAGTTTTCTTCCCCTGTTTGTTATTAGCATTTATTAACTGTACAAAATAGTAGCATTTCATCCACGTACATCATACACTCAGATCATCTTTTACTCATTGTTACCATAGCCTGCTCCCCTCTATCATCCTCCTCCCTCCATATCTAAGCCCCTCCTTTTAATTTCATGTGTCACTGCTATTGCTGTTTATTTTTTAAAAAATTATTATTGTTGTATGTCTCAGAAGAAACTTTGGCAGTGTTAGAGCTTTGGGGATGTTCTAGGCCCTTACAGTTGGACTACATGCATTTTGCATTATGAGAGGCTCACGGACTGTTGCAGGGTGGCAAGTATGGAGTGTTTTTGATTAAAGTGATGTGTCTGGATGGTATGTCTACTCTGAATGGGTTAGGATGATTGAGCTTCATTGTCGACTTGATTGGGTTGACGTGGGAGACACACCTCTTGACATGTCTGTGAGGGTGTTTTTAGAGACTGTACCTGGGAAGACTTACCCTGAATATGGCTGGTGCCATCCTGTGTGTATGGGTCCCAGACTGAATAAAAAGGCAAAAAGGAGAAACTGAGTTGAACAGCAGAGTTCATCTCTCTGCTTCCTGACCAGCTGCCTTACACTCCTGCTCCCATGGCTTCCTCCAGCATGGACTGTGCTTTCTGTGAGCAAAAAGAAGAGCTTCCTCCTTATGTTGCTTTTGTCATAAAAAGAAGTTAATATTTTATAACTCTATAAGTGTAAAACTAGACATATGAACAAACATTAGTTTTATATATGTGAATGGGTGAGTTACTGCAAAGTGGTGATTAGAAACATTAAGATAACAAAAGTATGAATCACATTTTATATAATATTTTATGCATGGTTTTGAACTTATGCCCATTTATATTGATTGATTTTTCATCTGAGGACTTTGCATCATCAAATTATTTGCAATGATCACTTTTTCTTTCAGTAAATATTTATTCACAAAATTAAAAGTCAAAATTTCGATGGTGGGGTGGTAAGATTGCTCAATAGATAGAGGTACTGCTGCTAAACCTCATAATCTTAGATTCCCAGGATCCACATGGTGCAGAACAAGACTCAACTCCCATAGACTGTCCTCTGACTTCCACTCATATGCTATGGTGTGCATGTGCGCACCTGGACACCCCCCCCCCCACGTATATATATATAAATAATATGTAAAAAAGTTGGATAAGAATTTTTCAAATGCATTGTCTTTAGGCAAGGAACTGGGAAGAATGGATTTCCTTTTACTTAGTTGGTTAGTTGAAAAAAAAAAAAACCTTGGATACAATTATTCATAGTGAGATTGCTTCATGTGGTGATTGGTTCATACAATGCCCACCAAGTAGGCTGTCTGGAATAGATGAAGGAAGTGAAAGGAAGTGTTCAGGGACCTACATGAAGGAGTGGGTTACTAAAAGTCATGCAAATAGTTTCAATTTTAGTTTAAATCTTTATGAAAGGATTCTTATGATCATTTAAGGCGATAAAAACTTATGGTATGCTAGAGTAATGGGAGGAAACAGTTAAAACATTGCCACTCAAGGAAATCTTCTCAGGCAGCCTGTGATTAAATATGGAGTAGCCACAGGAAGAATCTGCTAAGACAGACTCAGAGCCTAGCTTTGACTCTTTGGTCAAGCTAAGTTTTGTACATGCTCTTTGACAAAGTAAAGCTACATCACCGAAGATTCATGTGCGAGCACAGGAAGTCAAAATTGGAAACCAGACTTGAGTACTGTGCATGATCAGACAAATGACTTATTAATAGAACATGCTTATTCAAGTAAACTTAAGTGCATGGGTTCCTAATTCCCATTCTTGTCTGAGGAACCAGCTAGTCAGTGATGATTCTATCTGCACTCAGCTGTGGTTCACTAGACCGTAAACTCTGTTCTGATGAGAATAATGTTTGGTTTTTCCCCTTAAAACTTGTGTTTCTAATGCACAGTAGAATTCTTGGCACATAGAAAAAGATTTTTTTTTGAGACAGGGTTTCTCTGTGTAGCTTTGTACCTGTCCTGGATCTCGCTCTGTAGACCAGGCTGGCCTTGAACTCACAAAGATCCGCTTGCCTCTGCCTCCCGAGTGCTAGGACTAAAGGCGTGCGCCACCACTGCCTGGCAGAAAAAGATTTTTAACAATATTTTTGAAAGAATAAGTGTTTGGCTCTCTCTCATTTGGTGTGAAGCAAAGAACTAGGCCAAACACTTTTTAAAGACTTTAGAAGATTCACCATGAAATTAATGTGGTAATATATATTTTACTGATGGAGAAGTAAAGACAGAGTACGTTTATCTGAATTTGCCTACAAATTCAACAAGCTGTCATTTTGATTTTTATGTTTATATCATACAGAAGCAGCAAATTGCATTTTTAAGAATGTAGCATTAGGAAACACTCAACAGCCGTTCCTCTCCTGCTTGCTTTTTGACTAAACTTCAGTGTTTTCACCCTTACTTTGCTAAATCTTCCCAGGTAGGTAAATGTTGCCCTCGTCTGGTAATGATGGCTTAGTAGCCTCCTGCTGTGTTGGAGTTATGAATTTGAACCATAATGCAAGCATCATCTTCTCATGAAGAGCTCATGAAAGAGTGTTCTTGTTTGAAAAGCAGGACCCAAAGGTTTTCTTGTTTATAACATGGTACCCAAGGCAGGGAACCTCAAATGAAAAGGATGTCTGTTACTGTTTGCATGTGATAGAATATCTGATAGGAAAATGAAGAGCATTTCAAAGCAACCAAACCATATCTCTGCCTGTTGAACAAATACCTTCACCCACATTGGAGATTATCTCTGGGTTTCTCCACCAGTGAGGATACCAAATGCTCTTGTTGTTGAGGTGACCTTTGGTTTTGCCATGAAGCCTGAAGCATCCATGTTGACTGGGATGTGGAAGCATATCAGAAAAAAAAGGGAAGCATGACATAAAAAAAGACCTTAGAGACAAACTTCTCCACTCCTCTTTCCTTTGTGCTGTTATAAATAGTGTGCTTAACAGTTGACAACCTGATGGGGAGGGAGAAGTCAGAAAAATGCATAAATTCAAGGACCATCGCCACTAAAGCATGAATTTCTAGAGCCATTTGCAGTGGAGACAAATATCCGTTACAAGTTCAGTGGTCCCAGAAGGCATCTTGTTCCCAAAAAGCTTTGCAGTATAGGCCAAATTATTTTCTGTCTCCTTGTGTGGAGAGCATAAGTAATGGCTCCAAGAGAATTCTATTCTAGGTGATAAAAGTAAAAACAATCTGTTTTTAAAGCTCAATTCTTCAGAATCATTACTTTTAAAAAAATTAGGTATATGAAACTAACTGGAGCATTTTTTCCCTAAATAGAATTAAAATGTAAATATAAGAGTATAGGGAATGCCTAGCATTTGGAAATCTGCATTCACAGAATGAATGAAATTTTGTGGTAGTTATTCTTCAGTTGGAATGCAGTTTCCTGCAGATACAAGGATGCCAATCATCAACACACTCCAGGTTATTTTATGATATGTATTGAGTACAAGGAAAATACTTATGTATGAGTTTATATTTGTTATTATTATTATTATTATTATTATTATTATTATTATTATTATTATTTTGAGCTGAGGATCAAACCCAGGGCCTTGTGCTTGCTAGGCAAGCACTCTACCACTGAGCTAAATCCCCAACCCTATATTTGTATATCTGTAATCAGACAATTTTCATAATTCTTGCTAAACTTACCTTATGAGTGAAGGTACCCATGTCTTGTTGCACATTCACCTTCAAATTTTCTTTCCTTTTTTTCCTTTGGCCTCAGATACTTCTTAGCTTGAAGTTATGAATTCAACTTATTTTGTCTTACTCTGTCTACTGTACAGGTTTCATTCTGTAGAAGAGTACAAGGAACTTTGTAATACAAGCAGATTTCTTTTGCTCATTATTGAAGTCAAATACATATTTTTGTAGCTTTCTTTGAGCCAAGTAAATATTAATAAATTAGACAAAGATAATTCTCCAAAGCAGAGATGACTTAAATATACTTGTGCAATCACAAATTTCGTGTTTTACCTAGCAATAACTAATCATAAAGCAATATTTTGGAAGAGGCACTGTATTAGGAGCCTGGGACATATTATTTCTCAACTTATTAGTTATGTGTTCTTGAGCAAGAGACTTAACATTCTTAGTCCTTGGTTGTTCATCTATAAACTTTATTTGTTAAAGGCAGGAGATTTTGTTAATTGATTTCTTCCTTGTCAGCTTCAAGACCAATGAACACTTCAGTGTTTTATCGTTTTCACTTTTACCAACAAAATCAGTAATTATATCCAATGTCCTTGGACCATTACTACTCTATTTGTCATCATGAACCTGGCATAAGGGAGCCTAAAAATGAGGCAGACTAAAGTCTTATGACTAGCCAATTCAGAGCATCAGACAATTTATATTCTAAGGGCATTCTGAGGGTAAGCAAGGTCATGAGCAAAGTTCACATGAGTTCAGGCTGTATGTAGTCATGAGGACAACTTGTTCTTGGAAACATCATTCTGAATAATAATGGGTAAGATTATGGGTAATCTAAAGTAAACTCATCCCTATTTATACACCTGGGAGGGGCATAAAGCACATTCCTAGAACAAACCATGTTATGGAGAAACAGAGGTTACAAGACTCTTGTTTCCTTGGAGTTATCTGACAAGCTCACAGTTCTCCTCACATAGCTTCATTCATGGACCTTGTTCTGAGACTGGACAGTTTTCTAAAAATGTGGATGTTCTAGAAGATATAGTCTGTCTGTACTTTAAATGAAGATTTCTCTCTGATGAAATATAAATTTTTAGATTTTTGGTGCATTTCAAAAGGAAGGTCTTTTAAAAAGCTGGTCTGTATTTCAAAGAGAATGTGATCATTAAACCTATGTCTTTAAAGATGTTTGAATGTAAAATAAATAATTTTATTTTATAAATGCTATGTTATAAAAATGTATAGATGAAAAGAAATAACACTAGTTATTTTGTGGTTACTTACCAGGAGGCAACAGAGAAAGGGTTGGGTCCATCTCAAAAGGCAGGTGGTTCCTGATACTTGCTTGGATCCATAGGGAAGCCAGGAGGCAAGAACTACATTGCTCTCTGGGTAGCTTTCAGTTGTGGAAATTGCGTTGTGGATCCATGGTAGATTCTTTTATTTTGGCACCAGATCTTATCTTTCAGTCAGTTACATTTTTGTCTTGTACTGTGTACCTGTAAATGGTTATATTTGCCCATGAGTAAGTTTTTTTTTTGGGGGGGGGCAGGTTGTCATTATAGAAATCACACTGGCCTTGAACTTAACAAGATCTGCCTGTCTCAGTCTGAGTGACAAGATTAAAAGCATGAACTACTATAGCTGGCTAGGAGTTATTTTTCTGTAAAGTTAGAAAGAGAAGTGAAGTCTAGTAGGAATTTTCAGTCTAGTTGTTAATTTCCTAAGGAAGGGCTTCTCAAGCCAGTAGTAACCTGCATGCAGGTACAGTCCTCTCTCACTGGATCTGCTGCTCAGAGCTCAGTGAAATATATATAGGAGAACTTGCTCACATGGTGTACGCAGTGTGGTGATATTTTATTTGTGCTGAAATATGGTGATATTTTATTTGTATACTAATAAATAAAGTTTGCTTGGAGATCAGAGGAAATAGCAAGCCATTAACACAAAAGTCAGGCAGTGGTAGCACACTCCCTTAATCTGATCACTTGGCAGGCAAGGTCTTTGTGTGTTCAAGGACACATTAGAGAACAGTCAAGCAGTAGTGAAACACACCTTTAATCCCAGTACCAACCATAGAGGTCTGGAGGTCTGTACAGACAGGCAGTAACAAAGAAGTGAGGTAGATGGGCAAGAGCCAATGAGAGGGCAGAACAGCAAGGCAATAAAGGCACGGGTAGACAGGAAGTAAACTCACTTTTGGGAGCTGCAGAGCTGGTGAGGTAAGGTGGTTGGTGGCTTTCACTATTTCCCTGATCTCTAAGGCTTTCACCCCTACATTTGGCTTCGTGTTTTTTATTGAATAAGACCGCTTAAAAATTCGTCTGCAGCACAGGATGCATTTGGCTATCTTGACTCACTCTAAATTTTAGAACAAAAACAAAAGCTGAGAGAGTGGGCATAAGGGCAGTTACTGGAACTCCAATTCCTGCCTGCAAACTTAGAAACAGGGACCTTCAGTTTGGAACTCATGAGAGAGTCTGGCTGAGCATTTCTGTTCCCTAGGAGAGAAAGGGGCTTCATGGGACCTTATAAGCAAGGTTCTTAGGGAGTTCACTGTTCTCCTAGAAGGGAAGATTATGCATATGAAAAGAAAACCTTATTCTCTGAGAAAATTATAGATCATTTTGATAAAGATATCCAGTTCTTTCTGTGAAAATGAAGTTGGCTTTCAGCATGGATCCAGAAACTGAAAAAGAAAAACCATCAGAGCAAGCTGAGGCTCCTGTGAGCTATTCCTGTGTGAGATAGCTCAGAGTGTAATAGGCCAGGAGTGTAGTAGACCCTCTCTACTCACTGAGGGAAGATGTGGATATTTTTAAAAAGGCATCCTGGTACACAGAGAGGCTTTGAGTACCTATCTATTCCAGACTCTTTTAATCCATACCTTCTATTCTGTGCCAACATTTCCAGCCTACACTTCTCTGCCTCTCTGCCATGTTCTGACACCTTGACTAGACTTTCTGGACAGTCTCTTAGTGACCTTTGGGTCTCTATTCTGGTTTTCCAGTTGGAATACTTTACTTTGAGGCTGGCTCAGACTTTTAGACTCCAGCTCTGCTTAGTAACCATACAACTGAAAATATCAGCCATTATATATAGTAACTAAAAAGCGTCCATCTCTCAAAGCAATGTACCTACATACTAATAGTAATAGAATTATTAATAAAAGCCCTCATCACCTAGTGTCCCAGGTTATCAGTTGCCTATCACAACTAAAAGACACATTTGTTAAACTTATGATCTTTCTTTGCAATATTCAGAAAAATTGGTTTCTTTTGGAAGCACATTTTCACTTAAATGTATAAGTTGTTTTTGTAAGAAAAGAGAAAAAAGTGGTTTGTCTGTCAGAGATAATGTACTAAAACTTCTGAGCATTCATGTCTTTTTGTAATTCTTTTGTCAGGGAAAATACGTTGAGGGTAAGACAATTTCTTTTAAAAAGACAATATGTGTGCTAATAAAAGTTGTAAATGAAAGTAGTCAAGGCTCCATAATCGTATCCAGTAGTCATGGCTGTGTGAGAATTTTTGCAACCCAAAACAGCACGGGGCTCTTATACTATCTTGTGTTTTTTATAGTCTGTGCTGCAGAGAGCTGTTTCAACTGCTTCAGATAGTTAGTGTATCCTCACACTGGATCAATAGTAGAAGCAATCAAGGTGGCATTTAAATTAATTAAGCTTTCTTTGAGTTTAAATTAGACGATGTGTTTCGTTCCCTAGAGAAACAGAGCATATTGAAATGAGAGTTCAAAACCTTTACTTTGCTGACTGATTTTTTTTTTTTTTTAAATAAAATTTTGCCACATGAACCTTTCTGATTCAGGGTTCAGGACACAGAGGCCCACTTGAGACTGATGATAACAGTTGTCACGTAAAGAAAGATAAAGGAGGAGCTCATTGAGTTCCTCTCGTGGTTTGTGCACAGATGGCTGCTGATCTTGAGTGTAGTGGGTAGCCATTCCAGCATTGACCTAGAAGTTCCAACCCCCACTGAGGCTTCAATAATGGTCACGCCCACAAGCCAGGGCCAAGAAAGGATGCTGAAGACCCAGAATCCAAAGGAGAAGGATCTCTTGGTGCCTGGACCCTGGACGCTGGAGGTAGAACGAGCAGTGTTCTCCAGAGAACACCACTGGACTGCGCCATACCTTTGCCAGACCCTACAACCTACCTATCTCTTCATTTCTAAGTTATGCCACAAAATAAACCTCCCTTTTAACTACGTCCCTTTTAACTACGTGGAGTCCCCTTAATAATTTCACCAGTACTTGAGAGTGATTTTCTGCTTTCAAAAGTAGATTGCTAAAAATAAATCATACTGTGATTTTAGTTTTCCTGATAGGTTTTAAACCGTGTAGCTTAGGCTGGTTCTGAACTACGTGACCCCTTTGCCTCAGCCACCCTAGGATTTGCAATACCTAGATGTGCCAATGAGCCAGCCCACTATGTTCTGCATTTACATTGGAGTTTTCTCCTCTCCTCCTTTGTTTCCAAGGTAGAGTCTTTAGGCAGGTCACTCCAGCTGGCAAAATGCATTTTAGGTACATAATACATTACTGTGTCCCTTTCTGAAAAAAATTCCCTAAAGGGATTTAGTCAAAGCATTTAGGTGTATTAATTAATTAATGTTAAGATAACTAGAGCATTAAAGTGCAGGGCTCTCTCCCCCTTCCCCCCCAAACACATTTCAGGCAGGTTGAAACCAAACTGGTGAAGTGTTACCACTTGTTTGTAAGGGAAGAATTATATCTTGGTACTCTGGTACCAGCTACTGAAGAATGTGCCTTCAGGGTCTTGAGGGGATGCTATGCTCTGAATGTGGCACCATCTGCTTTTATTCTCCCAGGACATGAACAGCACTTTTAGAATGCCAGAGTTATAACATGCAAGCAGATGAGTCTAGAAAAATTTGATAAGCCAGCCCATTTAATAACTGGCATAACTGTTGCTACCTTTTCTTCCTCAGCTTTGGCTCTCTCTGTAGGTATATGTACATGTGTGTGCATGTGTATGTAAAGACCAGAGGCTTACATTCATTGTTTTCATTGATCTCTTTCAACCTTATTTTATTGAGACAGACTTTCTTTTTGAACCTGGAGCCTGCCCTTTTGGTCAATCTGGCTACCTAGCTTGCTCCAGGGATTTCTTGTCTCTGTCTCACTTGTGCTGGGACTACATGCAAGTCATCACACTCACCAAGAATTGACCATCCAGCATAGGGACTAGGGATCCAAACTCTGGTCCTCACACCTGTGCAGCAAGCACTTTACCCACTGGGCCAGAACCCCACCCAGCCCCTTAGTCCATACACTGAAGCCTGGTTCCCCAGTATCTTCCATTTATTTCTACAGAGTCTGAAGTAGGCTTCCAAATGTGCTCATGAACGCAGACTATGGGGAATGACTCTTAGAAGATGGTGCATGCTGTAGGAGATTAGAACTGGTCCTTCCTCTCTTTTGGTGCTGTGGGTGCTCCTGATCTAACTTCTTTCTGTCCGTCTCAGTCTATAGTGACAACTATTCTACTCTTTTCTTCAGTGACACCAACAATTTAGTTTCCATAAGTGGGTGGAAACGTGTGGCATTTCTCCTAATATGATGATCTTCCATAGTGTTAACTACTGGCTATCCATGTGGTTATAACTGACAAGATTTCATTGTTGTTGTCAGAATAATATCCATGGAGTATGTATACTACAGTGTCCTTTCCCATTTATCTGTTGATAGTCATTGCTAAACCCATGTAGTACTTGAAGAGATGGAAGTGATTGCTACCCTAATGTAGCTAGAGTTTTCCTGCCTGACCCACGGTCAAGACAAATCTCTCTCACCCACCAGTCCCACAGTTTCTCAGACCCAACCAAGTAAACACACAGAGACTTATATTACTTATAAACTGTATGGCTGTGGCAGGCTTCTTGTTATCTACTTCTATCTTAAATTAACCCATTTCTGTTAGTCTATACTTTGCCACATGGCTTGTGGTTTACTGGTGTCTTTACATGTTGCTTCTCATGGCAGCGGCTAGCAGTGTCTCTCCCCCAGCCTTCCACTTCCCAGAATTCTCTTCTCTCTTGACCCACCTATACTTCCTGCCTGGCCACTGGCCAAATAGCATTTTATTTATACAGAGCGATATCCACAGCACTTCCCCTCTTCTTTTTTTTTTTTTAAAGGAAGGATTTAACTTTTATATAATAAAATTACATATAACAAAACAATTACCAAGCAAGAATTATAGTTACAATATCTAGTCTATTTGTTTTGGCAAAATTAAACAAAATATTTTATCTATCCTATATTTGTGAGTCTAAGGTTTTTATATCTAACTTATCTTTTATTGTAACTGAGGAAATTATAACTATCAAAGACCTCAGAAGGATATATTATTACCTGAGAAATGGGAGAAGGATGCACGTAACTTTCGGGAGTCTTGCAGGGTAGACAGAGACAGCTGGCAGCTTGGACAGTCATCTAATGTTCCTTTGTAAAGTTGGGGCATTTGTCTTCAGCCCACAGGACTAGAGTCTCTCGATTATTTCTCCCAGTGTCCTGTAGAATTTCTAGCAGTTTCCTCTGTGAAGCAGGAACCTGAAGGACCATTTTGTCAAACAAAGTTTAGTGGTCATCTTTCTATGGGTCCTGCATGTCCAGTCGATCAAGCAGTCCAGGCAAGAACAGTTTCTTGTCCAAATGGCTATTTTTGTCAAGGTGAAGATAAGATATGAAGTCTCTTTAATGCCCATCCTCCTCTCTGAAGTAAATCGGTGTTGTCAGGAGCAGACATGTCTCATTGTCCAGAAAGTCTAAATTTTAAAAATATTTTAAATGTCATATTCTGTAGGTTTTTGAAGTATTTGAAGATTACCTATCTATCTGAAATATCTCTATGTATACCTAGAAGACTTAACTAACATGGCTATGAGTATGATTATCATAGATGATTAATTATTAATCTATTTTTATTATCCATTACAATTTTAAATGAGCTATATAAACATAATACCTTAAACAAGAGTAGAAATATACACACAGTATAACAAAATTAACTTTAAGTTTGTATCAATCGACTAAAATCTATACCAATGTAAAACATTTTAAACAAGTTGTTGCTCTTTAGAAGTAAGTTTTTTAATCTACCCTTTTTTCCTATTATATCTATATCATATCCCCTTTTCTTCTTTAGAAAGAGATTGTATTTATAATCAACCTGCTTTAAATAAAAATACTGGTGTTTTTCTGTCCCACACCAGAGGGCTCTTCTGATTTGGGACATAAAAATCTCTTAACCTTTTCTTTTAGCAGTATGTTTGGGTTTAGAGAAGGAGTGAGCCAATTCCATCTCCAAAGCCAGCTTGATAATTTTGGGAAATTGGGCGTAGTTTCTCTTATTACTTCCTGCTGGTGGGGGGCGCTGTATCTTAAGGGGACATAAAGAAAATTTTAGGATTATGGAGTAGTCCGTGAGGGTAAACCTCTGAGCCAGTTGCCTTGAAACCATTCTGGAGGTTGGATCATCTGGGCCATGGTGTCATCGGAGACCTTTCAGGTGGTCTTGGCTGATCAAACCTAATGTATCTTAATCTGGAACAAACCTATAGCCCCTGGCTTTCTGTGGAAACAAAAGCAGAGACTCTTTTCCAAAGCAACATATCCTTATATCCAAATTTTGAAGTCAAGGTACCTTTAAAATTTACATATTTGTTTAACTCAATAGGTTTTATGATCAAATCTTTTTGTGTAGGTTTTTTATTTTGAGACAGGTTATTTTTGAGTAGCCTAGGTTGGATTTGAATTTGAACTCACAGCTCAGCCACCAGTCCTAGGATTACCTTTGTATACTACCATATTTGGCTTCTGTGTTATACATATTATATTATAATTGTGTGATTTTTTTTTTCCTGAAAAGAAGTGAGGAAAATCTATTCCAGAGAACTAATGACAGACAAAATGACAATTAAAGCAAAGTTGAAGTGGTGAATCAATGAGTTTGTTGGGGTTACTTACAGGAATAAGGGTGAGAGGTTACTTACAAGAGCAGGTATGAAAATAATGCAGCTGTATCATGGAAGATTCCCCTCCAGCATGGGTGATGACTCGGGGAAGCTTCATCCCTGGAGCTCTCTGAACAACCTACAGGCAGCTTGACGAGGGAGAGTCTTTTCTTTCTAGCAGCCTCTACTGCTTATAAGATCTTCTGGAGGACCTTTTTGAACCTTTTAGGTTTTAGAAACGTTCTGAGACTGGTAAGTTGATTACTTCCTGAGCCTTGTAAGTTTTGTAAGTCTGAATCTTAATGAGCCTTTCTCCAGAATAGAGTATTTCAATTTGGAGGTGATTTGTTACACAACCCTCTATTCCTTCCTCTGGCTTTTACATTTCTTTCTATCCTTTTTCTTGAAATGTTCTCTGAGCTTTGGTAGAGTTTATAAATATCTTATTATTTTTCCCATTTATGGCAAAACACTGGAAAATTATGACACTACAACAATGATGATTTAAGGGCTTGATTGGGTATTGGTCTCTGTATTACTTTTTCCATTGCAAAAAAGAACTTTCCATGACCTATTCAGGCTGGTAGTGACAGTGACCTCTAACTATAAGCACACATATTTAGAAAGGAAATTTATCAGCCACATCACAACTGTTCACAAAATAATAACAATTGCTTTCTCATTGTGTGGTCTATGACTTTTCCCAGCCATGAGTTTTTGTCCTAGCATACAGTACCAGATATTAGTTCCCTTCCATGGAGTGGGGCTGAAATCCAATAATAAAACAACCAATAACAGTTGTGCTACTATTATGCCAGTGAGCACATCTTGCCTAGAGTGTGATAGCAAGCAGGACTGTTATCCAAGTAGGACTGTTAGTGTTAATTATCTACCAGCAGGCATGTATGATGCCTTCAAATATTATTAAAGCCATCCAGCAGAGAGAGGGGAAGGGAGACAGAGAGGGAGAGGGGGAGGAGGAGGGGGAGGGAGGGAAGGAGGGAGGGAGGGAGGGAGGGAGAGGGAGAGGAGAGAGGAGAGAGAGAGAGAGAGAGAGAGAGAGAGAGAGAGAGAGAGAGAGATTGATTGATTGATTGATTCTAGTTCAGTCTGGTTTGGGTTTTCCACATCTTGATGCCAAAGTATCTGGTAAATTCAGCAATAGGGACTTACTATATAGTTCTGGCAAGCAACCAGTAGCACCAGCAATAGCTTTTATCATCCTGGGAGCCTCTGGTGCCTCCTTAGCTGACAACTCATAGGGAAGTAGCCCACCTCTTCGGTATTTTCCTTTAACAAACTTAAACAAAAGGCTCTGGTGTCTTTTCCCCTTCACACAGGGTGCCTTTATTTAAGCTCGTTAACTGTCACCTTTATTGCTATTCCAAATCTAAACTAAAAAAAAAATTAGCATTTTTCTAAAGAAACATTTTTACAGAGGGTCTCTAAAAGCCCACCATTTTCCATCCCAGCTAAGCTCCAGTTGGCTTTAGGGGGCCAGTGAAATACTAAAAAAGAAGCGTGAGCCAGGTCCAAAATGGCACTGAAAGATCTTATCACTTCTACAGACATTTTTCCTGGGCGTCTAGCTCCCTCTCCTTGAGGTGCTGGTATACCACTGAGTTCTTGTGTAACACACATGCCCCCAATGGTCTCATCCTTGCTGCTTGGTCTAGCCTAGGTCCGAGAACTTTACAGCAGCTGTGCCTCCTGTTGGTTGTGGCTTGTCAGTTCTGACAGCCTCTGTGCCAGCCTTGCCTCTGTGGGGCCCTTGCCTTTCCATCAGCTACACTTGCTAAAAGGGCCCCACAGAGGCAAGGCTGGCACAGACAATCTTTACCTCCAGTACATTTTATATCACATAGGCTGAGGGGATAATTGTCTACCTCTAGCATAGGTTCATCTTTTCTGCCATGATTTGTTGCCTTTCTGAATCCCAGCAGCACAGCATTGGGCTTTCTGTCAATTTTCCCCATAAGAGGTAACTCAACACAAAACTTGCCACTTTGGCCTTCAAGTGACATGGATAGGTCATCTTGTCTTATTTGACTTTCTTCATCCCATCTTGACTGATTTTGCATATTACACACCTGGCCTGGAGAGTCAAGGTTACTGAGATTTGTCAGAATGTCTCCTGTCTCATAAAGACGATGTTCCACTATAGAGCTCAGCAAAGCCCCTGAAGTCCACATTGGTTCCAACCTGTTTTAAACTCTTTTTTTCCCCAAGACAGGGTTTCTTTGTGTAGCTTTGAGCTTTTCCTGAACTCACTTTGTAGCCCAGACTGGCCTCGAACTCACAAAGTGCTGGGGTTAAAGGCGTGCGCCACCACCGCCTGGCTTTCTTTTCTTTTTCTTTTTTTTCCTTTCTTTTTTTCCTGTTTTAAATGCTTTTCTGCACATAATCCCATGAGATCCAGTGACCCGGGAATTAAACACCACCTCTCTCACACTACATCCCCTCAGTAATCTCTGTCCCTCCTCAATTGTTTTCCAACCTCTGACTTTTTTATTAATTTTTCCACAATATTTTTAGATTATATTATTATTTCTCTATCAACTCCTCCCAGATCCTCCCCAACTCCCTTCACACCCATTTTCATGCTCTCTCTCTCTGTGTTTCTCTCTCCTTATTTTTTCTTTCTCTCTAAAAAAAAAATGAAAATCAAGATAAGAAAACTTAAAAGGCGTAATAAGACAAAAACAAAACAAAACAAAATACATGCAGCCTATTTTGTGTTGGCCAACTATCCCTGTGCATGGGACCTGCCCTTGAATATGGTTGATATATGTAGTGATGCTCAATTGGAGAAAATTGATTTTCTCTTTCTTATCAGGGTAATGAGTAACTCCAAGGAAACTGCATCACCCAGACACAACAGGACTAATACAGCTATGAACTCACAGAGACTGTGAGAGCACACACAAGACATGCACAGGCTCAAACCAGACACAGTTCTAGCATGGAGAAGGGGCAATGGACCCAGAGCCCTACCCATAACCAATTCCTGATGTTAATAGGTGCTACCAGTTGCCACAAGCATCCTTAGTGTCTGGTACAAGTCAGTCCACCAGGCACTAATCTCCCTTGTATTGCCTCAGATTATGCCTCCTTTGCCTTAAGATATGTCTGGTCATATTGCTCATTATCTCTGCTTTCACAGTACTTGGTTTGATCTTATCCACCTGCAGATGTCACAACACCACAAGCCACAGGCTCTTCCTGTTTTTGCTTAAAAATTCTTCCTAACTCAATTAGCTCATAGACTGGTTATTCTCAAACTATCATGGCTTCCTCAACCAGGTCATTATGAAAGCTCCCATCTGCATGTTGTGTTGTGAGTTTTTCTGTCTTTCTTGTTGGGCCTCTGGAGTATCTTCTGTCACGTCTAGCTTGCCATATACCTCCTTGCTATCTATTTATTCCCATGTTTCCCCCCCACACATCTAATTTGTATTCTTTTTCTATTGTGCCTTTTCAACTCTAAGAAATGGCAAATCACCAACTCCATCTCATTCTGCTTTTTCCTCTTCTACTTTTCCTGTCCAATTAGAGGCTAATGTAGAGTCAACCAACTGTATGGCCCTTTCTGTTGTAATTACTCCTTCATGTGGGCAGATTCTCTCTTTAAGGATTGGTGAGCCTCAGTTGCACATCTTACCTCTCATAACAAAAGCTATGCAAACAATGCTACAGCCTACTTAGGACCCCATCTCATACTGCTACTTTTACAGACAGTAAAATATTCTTAAATCTACCAGATATTTGGGGAGTCCCTATTTATGAAGGAGACATGGCGACATGGCGACCTATGCCAGGTTGCCCTGGTCACTGTTTTATTGCTGTAAAGAAACACCATGGCCGAGGCAACTTTTATGAAGAAAAAAAAATTTAATTGGGGGTTTGCTTACAGTTTTAGAGGTTTAACTCATTATCAGTATGGTGGGGGCATGGTGGTATGCAGGCAGGAACTACAGCAGTAGCTGAGAGCTATGTCCTGATCTGTAGGCAGAGAGAGAGAGAGAGAGAGAGAGAGAGAGAGAGAGAGAGAGAGAGAGAGAGAGAGGAGAGAGAGAATGAGCGCTCAGGTTGGGCATGGACTTTTGAAACCTCAGAGCCCACACCCAGTGAGATACTTCCTCCAACAAGGCCATACCTACTCCAATAAGGATAAACCACCTAATCTTTTTAATCCTTTTAAATAGTGCCACTCCCTGGTGACTAACCATTCAAATATATGAACCTATGGAGGCCATTCTTTTATTTTTAAGATTTATTTATTATTATGTACACAGAAGAGGGTGCCAGATCTCATTACAGATGGTTGTGAGCCACCATGTGGGTGCTGGGAATTGAACTCAGGACCTCTGGAAGAGCAGTCGGTGCTCTTAACCTCTGAGCCATCTTTCCAGCCCCTTGGAGGCCATTCTTATTCAAATCAACACACAGGTAAAGGAAGGTGCCTGCCTTGTGATTTCTCTGAAAGTATTCTACTCAAAGGTGACTTGGTCTTCACCTATCCTATCATTCATCTTAGGGAGCATGTAACAACCATTATAGCAAGGAGGCACATCACCTGGTACCATCTGTGGAAAGCTTACCATGTTGGTATTGCTTTTGTGGATGCTCTGCCCTCATATGGTCAGCCTTACTTGAATGTGTCAGTACCCATTATAGGAGGCATGCAACTACTCTGCTCCAAACTCATCTTGGATTCTGTCTGTCCTTGTTCAGGTGCTATTTGTATTGTGTGACTTTTATTCTAGACAGAGCATCAGTTACAGACCATACTAACAAACTTGGTAAACAAATACATTTATTGGGATGACTATAGGCTTATGGTTGAAAGGCTACTTACAGGAACATGTATGAGAAGCTACTTATACATGAACATGGACAACTCAAAGGCAGCTGCATCACCTAAAACTGATCTTAACATGGGTGATAACTCAGGAAAGCTGCATCCCTGCAGCTCTTAGTGCAACTTGCAGGTTGGAGAGACTCTATTATCCCCCAAAGTGCTTGTTTCTTATATAACCTTGAGGAGGGCCCTTGTGAATCTTGTATGTTTCAGGAATATCTTGAGATTATGGAGTTATTATTTACCAAGTCTTGTGAGGTAGGTTAACTTCCCATATTTATTTACTTACTTATTCTTAACTTCCTATAATATTCCTTGTCTCCCAGGGCCCCTATTATTATTGTGATTAATGATAAAATAAGTGTAAGGCATGTATTATAGCAATTATATATATATATATATATATATATATATATATATATATATATAATGATAATAGATTAAAAAATCAAGAAGTGGGTTTACATGTTAGACTAATCATATTGAATCAGTTATAGTACATTCAAGTACTCAATAAGTATTTATTGATTTGAAATAAGTTTTATGTTGACTTTGAGAAAATGTCAGATTTTGAGACCTGGATTTTCCAGTATATAATACATAACCCTAATCTCAATTTACTAATAACTAGTTATGTTGAAAGTATAAGGTATGTGTCTGCCTTGAAAGTATCTGCAATATATTTGGCCTTCATCCTGCTATCCTGTGGTCTGCTGGATAAGTCTTGTTACCTCCAGTTGATAGGTATGATCATTTGGGATGAACAAAGAGAAAATATGGAACTGTCCTGCATTTTCTGTTTGTAATTAATATATTTCTCTGTAAAAGTGATTTTGAAGTCACCTATTCTTGGTTGTTCTGAATAATTTATCTCTATAAATATGATGGTTAATGCAAACTCTTTTAGGCTTAAGGCTACCCTTAACTTCTTAGAAAGAACTTATAGAGGATGGGAAAAACATAAAAGTGCATTTTAAAAACAAGCTTGGAGCCAGTAGAATTGGAGTGACACATTTTCAAGGTTTGTATTGGTATTAGACAAATTAAAGTTTCTAAAGATTTTTGGAAGAGTATTATATTTAAAACAATCTCTGCTTTTAAAGCAACAAACCTTTTTCAAGACAATTGATTTTTCTGCATATATTTATCTTGTGAAAAACTCAAATGTCAAAGCAAAGTAGCTAATCACTTCAAGGCAAAAGAAGAGAAAAGTGTTTTTAGTATTTTCAGATGACTATAAACAAACCAATTGCTGGCCAGCTAGCAGCGTAACAGCAAAATATAAAATAATATTTCTACACTAAGGCCTTTGTATTCTGAGATGAAGCCACTGAAATAATTTCCTAAGAAGTAATTTTAGCAATACTAAAAATAATAGCCTCATACAGTTCCATTCTTGTTATAAATCCTGAGCAGACAAGTTTTTACAAAAAGGGCATTTTATTATCTCCGTCTTCAGTAATATTGGATATGTGTCAGGGCTGATCATATAAAGGCCTTCTTGCAGGGCTATTTTAAAACTAATTCAGAAGGAGGTAAGCTTAAGTGTTTGCAATTATGTAGCCCAGGCTAGTTTGGAACTCACTGTGTAATCCATGCTGACCTTGAACTTGAGATCCTCTTATCTCAGCCTTCCAAATGTTGGAATTATAGGTTGCACAACCACACCTGCCCCAAATCAAATTTTATTGAAAACTCTCTACAGAACAGTTTTTGGATTAGCTAAGTGTCCAAGTGTGACTTCTTTGATTACCTAGAAGCACTGAGGACTGAGGTTACACACTTGTGCCTAAAAGGAAAAAAACCAAACAAACATGAAGTGCTGAAGTCATAAAAATTTCAGAAGCTGTTAAGCTGTAGCTCATTGTACATTCATAATACTAGTTTCCTATTGTTGTATAACAAATCACCACACTTTCGTCAGCTTAACATAGCACTTCTTTTTAAGTTTAGTGGCTTTGTGGATAAGTCTAGGTAATCTCAAGATAGTGACTCCCACAGCTGAACTACAAGATTGGACAGTCTGGGCTCTTGTGTGGATGCACTATTTGTGAGCTCATCTTGGTTATTGACAGGGTTTAATTCCATGTAGCTGCAGGACTGAAGTTCCCGTTTCCCTTTTGGCTGTCAGCCAGAGGAATCCCTAAGATTCCAGAAGTTTCTTGTGTTTCTTTCTACATTGCCCTCTCCATCACTAAGCAGATGTGGAATGTCAAGTCCTTTCCCCTTGTAATCTTT